>NC_049913.1:24045837-24209764 GCF_001411555.2 Juglans regia | reverse complement strand
AAAATATCCTAGTGAGACCCTCCTCACCTTTCCTTGCCAAAAAATCCGCTGCTTTGTTACCTTCTCTAAATTGATGCACCACTAAGAATTGAACTCCATCTAATTCTTGAAGGAGAGCATCCCAATAATCCCAGAGATACCATAAATTACAACCTCCCTTCTTCACCCAATCCACCACTACCTTAGAATCACACTCGACAATAACATTTAGACAATTCATCTCTTTACAAAGCCGGACCCCTTGAAGTAAAGCTCTCAACTCAACCTCATTATTTGTTCCGAAATCGTAATGAGTAGAAAAACCTGCTATCAACCGCCCCCTATAGTCCTGCAAAACACCACCCCCACCACAATTCCCTGGATTACCACAACAACTTCCATCCACATTTAATTTCCACCATCCCATAGGTGGTTTTAACCAAGCAACTTGCAGTGGAGTACGTGCTACCTGTTCCGGGATATTCATATCTAAAGCCTTCAAGATCTGTGCATCAACTTTAGAGACCTTCTTGGCATGCAAACCATTAGCCAAAATACCCAACCATATCCGAACAGCTCTCCAAACATCCATAGCACTGGTGAAGCTGGCTGCAAAATTGAAGCGACTTAAGATGGGGCTGAGGATATGGAATAAATCGGTGTTTGGGAGAGTGGATACTAATATACAGGAGCTAGAAGCGAGGATGGTAGTATTGGAAGCCCAATTGCAGTCTGGTTTTTTGGAAGATATTGAAGCCGATTATATTGTCACTAAATTGGAGATTGATATTTTGGAGAAGAGGGAGGAGAGTCGTCTAGCCCAATTAGCAAAGAACAAGTGGTTAAAAGAAGGTGATCAGAATTCTAAGTTTTTCGATGCGGTTGTATCACAGCGTAGGCGTGGTTCGGTTATTTCGCAGATGCGGTTGGCAGATGGGACTATGTTGGATTCAGCAGAGAAGGTGCATTTGGGGGCAGTGGATTATTTCACTAATTTCCTTATAGATATGCCGCAGATTGTACATGCAGATCTTTCTCCTCTTGTGGGATTGGAAATCTTCGAGGAAGATAATCCAGTTTGTGCCGCAGGCCTTCGGAAGAGGAAGTGAAGGAGGCCGTTTTCTCGATTCCAGAACATAGTAGCCCTGGTCCGGATGGGTATGGTTCTTCTTTTTATATTTCTTGTTGGCATATTGTGAAAGAAGAGGTGGTCGAGGCCGCAAGGGATTTTTTTACGAGTTCTCTGTTACCAAGGTTCTATACTTCGTCTTATATTGTTTTAATTCCGAAAGTGTTGGATCCCAAGAGTTTTGAGAAATTCAAGCCAATAAGTCTATGTTCTATGGCTTACAAGATTTTTTCGAAAATCTTGGTGAAGCGGTTGACGGGTTTTCTGCCTAGATTAATTTCGGCTGAATAGGGGGCATTTATTCTGGGTCGTAGTATTTTTGAAAACATAACTCTTGCTCAAGAAATGCTTCATGCGTTGAAGAGGAAGACAATTGGAGGTAATGTGATGGTAAAGTTGCATATGGCAAAGGCATATGATAGGGTGCATTGGGATTTTTTATTAAATGTTCTGTCTAGCTTTGGATTTTCAGAAAAATTTTGTAGCTTGGTGAAGGAATGTGTGGCGTCCCCTTGGTATTCGGTGATGATGAATGGGGCTTATAAAGGTTTTTTCAAGTCCAAGCGAGGCCTATGACAAGGTGACCCTTTGTCGCCTTATTTATTTATTTTGATGCAAGAAGTGTTCTCAAGGCTTCTTCGGAAAGAATTTGACGAGGGTCAGATTGGGAAGTATTATCATCCTAGAGGGGCACCGTTGGTGTCTCATCTGTTATATGCGGATCATATTCTGATTTTTTTGAATGGCGAAAAAAGATCTCTAAGACGGCTGGGGCTTACTTTAGCCTGTTACGAGCGTTGGTCTGGCCAGCGGGTTAGTAAAGAGAAGTCGTCAATTTTTTTCTCGCCAAAAATTAGTGATGCGAGGCAGCGTGGGCTGGTTCGTCTTACGGGGTTTGCATTTGGGAGTTTTCTCGTTATGTATTTGGGGGTGCCGTTGATTTGTGGACTTCTAAAAGCTGTCCATCTTGATCACTTGGTTGCAAAATTTCTAGCTAAGGTGGCGGGGTGGAAGGCAAGGCTTCTGTCGCAAGGGGGGCGTTTGGTTCTATTTAAACATGTTCTTACTAGTATGGCGTCCCATTGTTTGGCTGTGATGAACGTCCCTCAAGTTGTGCTCAAAAAAATTAATTCAATTCTAGCCTCTTTTTTTTGGGGAGAGAAGAATGGGAAAGCCAACATGAAGTGGTGAGCGTGGTCTCGGATTAGCAAGCCAATGGAAGAGGGTGGGTTGGGTTTGAGGAATTTTCTGGAAATTCAAAAAGTGATGCATATGAAATTGGCTTGGCGTATTTTGTCGGTGGATTCATTGTGGACTAGGTTCATGGCTTTGAAGTACAGAAGAGGACAGCATGCTTCGTTGATGGTAGCTAGAAACAACAGTTCGAGAATTTGTCTCTATTATGCAGGATGTATGTGAGGCGTCTAAGGTTCAAGTGAGAGAGGGGAATTCATCTTTCTGGTTTGATAGGTGGTTTTCAAATGGCACTTTGTGCAATTTGGTGGGGGTAGTTGATACATCTTCATTAAAAATTAAAGATGTATGGGTTGGGAATAATTGGGACGGTGACAGGCTTCAACAGCTTATTGGTGAGGAGTTGGCAGAGGAAGTGATGAGGGAAATTGGTGTAGGGCGTACTGGGCAAGATATCTTGATCTGGAAGCCTGCTGTGGGGGGAGAGTTCACAATAGCTAGCGCATGGGAATTAATCCGTGTGAGAGGAGTTTATCATGGGTGGATGGATTGGATATGGAGTAATTATTTGCCAAAGAAAATATCAGTTTGTATGTGGAGGGCACGACTTAATCTATTAGCAACGGACACTAAGGTGCAGACCCGTGGAGTTGTTATGGCTTCAAAGTGTAACTGCTGCCATCTCCCACAGACCGAAACTCTAGATCATGTGCTTGCTACTGGGGAGATTGTAGAGCAAGTTTGGCGTTGTGCTTCACTAGCGCTGGGAATTGGTGTTCAATCCAAGACCTGGGCGCAGTGGGTGGAAGCTTGGATGGCGTGTGCTAAACGAGGAACGCAGAAGGGCATTTTAGTGGGCCTGTTACCAAGTATTATTACTTGGAAGTTACGGCGTCAACGCTGTCAAATATTCTCATACCAATATTTATACACAAATTAATTTATCAATGAATACCATAAATTCACAAACTATTCAAAAACTATACAAACAATGCTACCTCACGTGCGTGTATTCATTCAATTATAAAACTTTTAAATAAAACATTCCAGATCATCACAGAGATACCTAAATCGAGCAGGAAATTTTCTACACTTTTATTTTCATGTTCGAACATTAAGAAATTTTGCGTTCGAACGTTTACCATTCCCAATGATTTTCATCGACTGACGTTTGAACGTAAAATTTCAACGTCCGAACGTTCAAATCACCACAGAAATACCTAAATTGAGTGGAAAATTTCCTGTACTTTTATTTTCATGTTCGAATGTTAGAAAATTTACGTTCGAACGTAATTTCAACGTCCGAACATTGCGATTATCAGAGAGATACCTAAATCGAGAGAGAAATTTCTCGCACTTTTATCTTCATGTTTGAACGTTATAAAATTTATGTTCGAACGTTTACATTGAAAATGTACATCTGGTGAAAATGTATGTCCAAACGTTTCAAATCATCACAGAGATGACTAAATCGAGCGGGAAATTTCTCGCATTTTTCACGTTTTAACTTTTTGTCACTATTTTCTTCTTTCATACATAAAACTAACAATAAAACTTATATATATATATGTAATACACTACATAGTATATATATAATGCACTATATATATACTATACAGAGTTTTTGGAATCACATCATCTGAGGGTTATAATTTGTATGACTTTTAACTTCATCCAACTCAGATCTATACCATTCATAAATATAAGACTTTAAACTTCATTTAACCCTATCGCACACAAATTTTTACACCATCGACATGGACACTTAATGTAACCATGATTATCAGCAGAGGTCTGTACGGCTGAGACTCACTTAATGGACAGCTATATTGATGTCTGAAGTTACGTACGGCCCACTTCTTAGCCACAAACACAACAATTGAAGGTACGCAACTAAAACGTGATCACCAAGCTAGCTAGCTAGTCAGTCCTCTATATATTTATTACTTGTAACACAATCATGGAGGATGTTTGAACATTACTTTGAAAACAAAAGGGATCAATCCTCCCACTAAAACTGCATTTATATTTACTGATCCAATGGCCAACCCCATCTTTAATCTTTACTTAAATTAAGATCCTAAACTTATAATTTTCTTGTTAAACATATTCAATAAAAATTCAAAAACAATAATCACAATATTTCAAATCCATATCACAACAACAACAATATTCTCACAACAATATTTCTACACATATTAATTCATTAATGAACACCATAAACTCACAAACTATTCATAAAATTCACAAATAATAATCACTATTATTTCAAGAGTAAGCATAAAATAACAACAACATATATAAATATATTGCTAAACTTTAGAAATATAACTAGCACTCACAAATTCACTAATTTTCATTCATTAGGGAGAGTAATTTGATTCCAATTAATCTATTTAGGAATTTGTACACTAGAATTTTGGGTACTAGATTGTAATAATAAAGTACATCATTTTGGGCTAATAATAAGAGCTTGTGGTTCTAATATTCTTTTCATTAGTTTATAACGGATCATATATATATAGTATATTATATATTATATTATAACATAATATTATATATATTATGCTATATGTTATAGACTATAGTATACATTATAATATATAACATATATTAATAATATAATATATTATAGTCATTATTTTGAAAAATAAATCGAAAAATGTTCGAATGTAATAAGAATTATGTTCGAACGTTTAATGTATATAAGGCCAAAACAGAATGGCGAAATGTCATTTTCACAGTTATCTAACTTCGTTCTGTTTGCACGCCGCCACTACTCCGTCGCTGCCATCGTCAAACTCCGCCACAACTATCACTAAAAGGTAGGCATTCATCCTTTAATCAAATAACATGTATTTTATTTGAGATTTAGATTCGGTTTTGTTTAAAACAGGTTAAGTGGTGGCCGGATTTTCAACTCCATTTTCCGGCCACCACAGCTTGTCATTACCCAAATAGTCACCGTAAAAACATTTCTTGAAGTGTATACTTAATTTTTACGATGGCATTTCGGCATTTAGAACCATGTATATTGATTTTTGAGATTTCAATAATGGCTGAGTCGACTCAGCCATTCTATATCATAACGTTCGAACGTTTCACCAAGACGTTCAAACATATGGCGTTTCAATTATATAGACGTTAAGGCTTCTATGTTTGAATGTTATTTTTCATAAAATTTACGTCTGAACGTTTAATTATAACGTTTAAATGTACTAATTTTTAAATTTATTTATGCTTCAACATTCAGACGTGTATACTTTACGTTCACACGTAAAACACATACGTGTGAACGTACAACATAAACGTCCGAATGTACGTTATTTAAATTTATTTACTACTTACGTTCGAACATGTATGTTATACGTTCGCACGTATGTGTTTTACGTGCGAATGTAAAGTATGCACGTCTGAACGTTTTATCTTAACATTCAAACGTTAAGTTTACTATGTTCAAACGTTAATGCAGAGCAGCTTTAAATTAACACAAAAAATGCATCATTGTAAATAATTTTTTTTCCTTTTTCTATTTTCAGTATATGGCTCATCCTCTGCATACTAGGAAACGAGGGAGGAAATGAGTCACTCAGAACACTGCTCGTATCGGGGCTTGTACTGTTATGGTAGAGCGAGAGGTCCTGATTAATGAGTTCGACAAACTCATATGGGAGTAGACGAACCTGAAAGATGTTTTTGTTAGTAGAGGCTGGAGAAATATCTGCATATTGAGGGGGAAGGTATACCCCTCAATGGTTCAGGAGTTATATATGGGGATGTATGACATGCCTCAGGACACATCCTCTCACACTGTGACTGTACGGGGTGTTTCCATTGAGATTTCACCAGATGTCATCGCCGAGCACCTCGGGATTCGTCGAGGAGTTGAGACATCTGCATACACTACACCCCGTGAGGATGTAGGCACTTCTGTATCGTCTACTGGCCGCCCATTTGAGCCAGCATCAGCCAAAGATACAGATCAGTCAGAGTCTGAGGATACTGGCCTCGAGGCTCGGGATGATGATCGAGATGAGGATTTCTACAGCCTCACCGAGAGGGACCACATGCAGATCGAGAGGAAGAACGCCTTCAACCAGAACCATTTGCTACCTTTCTTCCGCATGTTGCACCTTATTATTGCAACAAACGTGGATCATGTGGCACATAAAATCACATTTAGTCAGCTTCGGGCATAGTTTTTTATACGAGTAGCACGTGGAGATCTCATAGATTTGCCACTGCACATCTTTGAGAGGATCCATTACGAGGCGAGCATCGTCTCCACTGTTAATCTCTCATACAGTGTTCTGATCAGCCGATTATTACTTGCACGGGGAGTGCTAACTCAGCCAGAGGAGTAGGTCAAAGATCAGATGAGCCCCCTCGACATGACCACGCATCGAAGTAGCATTGGACAGGTGAGGGGATGTCAGCCACCCCCCGTAAAGGATCTAGTTCCTCCGATGCAGCCTGAGCCAGGTCATGTGGGGAATAGTAGTCAGCAGCCACCGAGTATATCTGCGGGAAATGCGCGACATGCTCGGGCTGATGCAGTGATCTCATAGCTGACTACGCATATCGATCGTAAGATTGATCGATCACTCGTGGCTATAGAGGCTTCTGTCTCCGAGATCGCCCATCATGTAGGTATCCTCAACGACTAGGTTGATACCTTGACTGATGAGGTATGGAGTTCAAATTTTGTGAACAATGCTATCATTTGAGTGTTGTTTAAGAAATTTGATCATATTTTATATTTTGCTTTTATTATATGTAAAGAAAAATATTATTTAATATTTCTATAGTTTTTCACTATTCAATTCTCAATGTTATTTAATGTTATATTTTCCATCTTTAATTCAAAATCACTGCACTTCAAATATATATAAATATAAATATATATTTATATATTACAAATTGTGTATATATAAATAAATACAAGTCAATTATATAGACTTGTTTATAAATTATGCACTATAAAAATTATGCAGTCATATTTAATTTAAGTTTAGAATCAACATTCGAACGTTAGTAATTAACGTTCGCATGTTGGTGCAAAACATTTTACGTTCGAACATTGGCGCTAAAACATTTCACGTTCGCACGTAAGTAGCCACAATATTTGAACGTATATGTGACGTTTGAACGTAAATTTCCTATACGTTAGAACGTAAAAAAAATCTCATCTGTCTTTAGTGACGGTTTGCAGAAACAGTCACAAAAAAGGCGTTTTAGTGACAGTTTGGGGACTGTCACAATTTCCCAATCGTCACTAAAAAGTAATTATGTTGTAGTGGCACCGATATGACCCTGTACGTCATGTCCACCGCAAGCATCGACATCTTGAGCCGTGATAGCATGAGCACCTAGCTTACGCATGAACAAACAACCTCCACTGCACAGACAACACCTATGCGTGAGCACTGGCCGTACAACCACCGGCCATAGCATCACTCTCGAACAGCTCTTACCCTAGATTGCGTTCAATCCGAAGGCTCAACACCTCACTCGGGTCAACAAAAAAAAAAAAAAAGGGAAAGACAAACAATAGCAAAAAGTTGAAATGGAACAACAAAGAAATGGAAATACAAAAATGGATGAATGGTGCACAGTGCGTTGGCAGTGGCGTGTGCATCACACTGGTCACTATGGGAGGAAAGCCGATGGTCAATCTTAGAAGTCCCTGAGTCAAAGATTCTAGAGAAGCCGAGCATGGCATCGGCAAAGGGCTCATCGATGGCGGTCAATCTTGAAAGTACTCCTGAGTTATTAGGAAAAAGTTGGAGCTATAATTATAGAGCTAGCTAGTATATGCATGATTGGTATATTTGTAATATTATAATATTTTTAATTACTGTCATTCATTCTAATTCTAAATGATGGTTTTCTTGTACATAAATTAGTTCATACAATCGTCGATTGTGATACCTCATATGATAAGAATAAGAATATGTAATGTATGTGATCTCACAAATATTATTTGAGATCGAGAAATTCTTACTTTTTATAAGGTTTCAATGTGACTCCAATTGTATCATTGACTAGTCTTTTTAGAGTGTAGGCTATATAGTTTGGGCCTTCTATTGGGGCGTTACAAATGGTATTAGAGCCTATTCTAACTTAGAAATGTGAGACTTGAGCCGTGCCACCTATGACTGACAGACCCGACGAGGACGTCGAGAATTTAAGAGCGAGAGATGGTGAGGGGATATGATAAGCATAAGGGTAGGTGGTGTAATACGCAGGGCCCAAGCCCAAGCCCACAACCCTAGCCTTGGCCCATGAAGAGCCCAACCAAGGGGAACCCCCTACACGACATCGTTTCCAGGTATGACCCTAAACCCCTTTAGTTTTATTCTTCTTCTTCCCCGTTGGTTCTCCACATCTCGATAGTTAACCCTCATTATTGTTTTCTCCTGTGGATTTTTCCTCTCAACAGACTCTCCCTCTCACCTGCTCTCTCTTGCTCTCCTGTGATTTTTGTGGTTTCCCAATTTGGCATCGCCGAGCCCTGCCTAACGGTGGAAAGATCTCTTCTCAACCATTGTTCTCACGCACACACACACACACACACTCGCTCCAGGTTCTCTCCCTCTCCCATGAAAGTTTTTTGAATTGGGTTTCGGATGTGCAGTCCGTGGGTTTTTGTGAATCGCCCCTGAGATTTTTGTGTTATATTGGTGCTACGATTTTGTTGTCCTTCCTATCGTGCAGTGCTACCACCATCAGCACCATCGTAAGTTGCCTCATGTTGGTAAGGCTCTCTCTCTCTCTCTCTCTACATCTCTCATTCTCTCCCTCTTTCCCTTTGTTTTCTCTTTTTTTTCCTCAACATTTCGTCGATGGCAGTTTATCCCCGTCACTGCCCAAGAGCCCTACACCACAAATAAATATCTCCTTGCACTGCCAACACCAAAGCCACCCTCTCGCCGCCAATGTAGTTTTCCTTTCTAGTGAATGTTCCGATGTTAGCCCTGCTGCTGTGTTTTCCATTGAATAAACTAAATTTTTGTTATTATTGGTGAATCACAAAGAAGTAATTTCATTTCTGGGCACGTGTGTAGTCCTCCAATTCCACGAATTTTTTTTTTTTAAGAAGACCCAGTAGACACCCACAAAGCAGCCCCGTCCCAAATTTATTAATAAACCCTCACTTATGGCAGAGGAATACCGTGGTAACAGACGGACACTTGGGATTTACAAAAATACCCCATGCATCAAACAAGATTAAAATAAAAAAAACTCATCCTATACAAAGCCCAACAAGAGACCATCTAACTATAATAAGCCACACACAAAAGAAAAAACCTTTCTACCTTATATATGGAAAACCATCTTATCTGGTGGGATCATGCCCCTCACAGCAGAGGCTAGAAAAATCGTACCTGATCCATACATCCTTGTGATCCTCGATTCCCCTTGACAGGCAAAGAAATCCACAACTTTGTTACCTTCACGGAAAATATGTGAAACCAAAAAAACCATGCCTACCAGACATTCAAGTAATAGGTCCCAATAATCCCAGAGGCACCACACATTACAAGCATCCAAAATCAACCAATGAACAATTAACGCAGAATCACACTCTATCTCCACATGATTTAGCCCAAACTCTTTACAAACCACGATACCTCTCAGTAGGGCCTTTAATTCCGCTGCATTATTTGTGCCCATACCCAAGTGTTCCGAGAAGGCAGCCTTTACATTCCCCAAATGATCCCTAATCACAACACCCCCTCCACAAGATCCCGGGTTTCCCCTACTACTCCCGTCAACATTCAACTTCACCCAACCAGTCGCTGGCTTTCTCCACACCACCGCACGAGGACATCTCATAAGAACCTGCTTAATAGGCACATTAATATCTGATAGAATCTCATAATCTCCCGAAGAGAGCCTCTTACACTTAGACATGCTTTCAAAATTTTGGCTAAGCCAAAATTTAACCGCAAGCCATACTTCCTCTGCCGATTCATAAGCCGCCTCCATTCTAGCCTTACACCTTCTTGCCCACAGTCTCCAAGCAACCAGACACGGAAGCAAGCCTACAAGTACACCCTGGTGGGATGCACGCTTCGCACAACTAAACCAACATGATATACATGCACGCCATGATGAAGCTGTCATGCATTGAACACCTAGTGCCATCGAGGCCTTCCTCCAAACTAACATAGCTATATCTCCTGAGGACAAAACATGATCCAACATTTTGGACCTTCCATTCGTACAACAATCACAACGAGAGGCAAGATTAATCCCCATAGTTAGAATACGAGCATCCACTGGGAGGCACCTGAACCATGCCTTCCAAACACAAACAACCACACATCTAGGGAGGAGCTTATGCCAAAACCAACCCGCCCATGGACAGCTTTCCCAACGAACCCGTATAATGTCCCAAGCGGAAGACATGGAAAAAAGGCCATCTTGGTTCGATTCCCAGATGTAAACGTTCGACCCCTCCTTACTTGCCACCACTGACCGAATTACCTCAAGAGCTTTATTTTCTCCAATTTATACTATCAGAGCAGATTCATCCCATACATTTCCAATCCAGAGGTCCTTGACTTGGAGATTAGGGTTTATAATATTCTGGGCGTCAACATTGAGAGGTCCACTCAAAAGCCATCGATCATGCCAAAAAGAGACTCGTCCTTCCTTAACCCGCACCCTAGAATGCTCATAAACCTCTGGAAAAACCTGCACTATAGATTTCCAAAACCATGAACCATTTACACGTGAAACTGCCAAAAGAAGATTTCCTTCCTTCATGTATTTAGTTCGAAAGAACTGGGTCCAAAGATTATCTAATGTTAGAAGATGCCAAGCAAAATTCATATGCATGGCTTGCTGAACTTCATCAAGGTCCCGAATTCCTAAGCCTCCTTCATTTACTGGCTTACAAATAGTTGACCATGCAACCCACTTCTTTTTTGCCTTCCCATTATACTCACCCCAAAAGAATTTATCTGAGTGAGAATAACCTTAGGCACATTAAGAACCGCTAAAAGATGAGTCGGCATACAAGACACCACATGCCTAAGCAAAGTGAGACGACCACCTTGAGATAGAATTTTTAATTTCCACCCTGCAACCTTTTTCTAAATTTTAGTAACCAAAGGATCCAAGGCTTTAGCCGTAAGACGCCCTGTCACCAAAGGCACCCTAAATAAGTAGTAGGAAAAGTACCTTCCATAAAACCTGTCATTCTAAGAAGGCCACATTTTCTGGATAGATTAATCTGTTTGAACAAAGATAATGCCGACTTCTCATTGTTAATTAGTTGTCCAGACCAAGAAGAATATTTTTCAATGCCAACAATAACATTTTAATCGATCTTTTATCCCCCTTGGAAAAAATAAGAAGATCATCAGCATATAAAAGATGAGACACTAAAGGGGCTCCTTGAATATGATAAAACTAACCAATCTTTTCTTCCTCAAAATCCTTTCACAATAACCAAGTGAGAACTTCCTGCATGATAATAAACAAATATGGAGAAAGAGGATCCCCCTGCCGTAGGCCCTGAGTTGGTTTGAAAAAACCTTTGTATGTTCCATTCATCATGATCGAAAACCAAGGGGTCTTCATACACGTCTTCACCAAACCACAAAACTTTTCAGACAAACCAAAGCCCCTTCAGAACCAAACATAGGAAAGACCAATCAACTCGGTCATATGCCTTTGCCATATCAATCTTCAATATTACATTACCTTCATTACGCTTACGATAAAGAGAATGAACCATTTATTGCGCTAGCGTGATATTCTCAAAAATACTATACCCCGGAACAAAGGCACCTTGTTCACATGAGATCATGCGAGGAAGAAAACTAGTTAAACGATTCACAAGTATTTTTGAAAACTTTTTATATGCAACACTACACAAGCTAATAGGACTACACTTATCAAAGCTTCGTGGATTTTTCACTTTAGGAATGAGAACAATAAATGAAGCCGAATAAAACCTTGGGAGAGGCGTACCTGAAAAGAAATCCCGAGCAGCTTCAACCATGTCCCTTTTAACTATATTCCAACACTCTAAATAAAAAACTGAGCCAAAACCATCTGGCCCAGGACTACTATTTTTTGGAATAGAAGATAAAGCCTTCCAAACCTCCTCCTCAGTCGGTTCTTGATAAAGAGAAATATTCTCCTCATCATTCACCACTGAAGAGACAAGACCCGTTAAAACTAGCTGCATAGAAGGATCCTCTCCCGTAAGGAAATTCTGGAAAAATTTAACCGCCTCATTGTGAACCACTTCTGGTGAATCCAAACAAACCCCATTAGGTAGGGTCATTTTATAAATAGTTTACGCTCTCCTGCGTTGATTCACAAAGGCATGAAAAAACTTTGTATTACGGTCTCCTTCCTCAAGCCATTTCCTTTTTGCCTGCTGTGCTAATCTCAGCTTCTCTCTATTTTCCCACATCTCCAATTCAGCCTTGGTACTTAAATATTCATATTCCAAGTTCAACTGAAAACCATCCTGAAGCTTGAATTCCAGAAACTCCAAGCTCCACGGTTCACCACACGAAATTAGCTATAATAACTTTGAGTATTTTCCTCTCCACTATGAAATGTACTATTGTGATTTTAGAGTCATTTGAAAAAGTTTTAATTTATGTGAAGTTATGGGGTTAATTTGTGGATGCTTGGGAGTTTAGGAGTGGTTGTCTTTTTTACTGTTGGGGCTATAGATCTCGATGGTTGAGTTGATGTGACTCTTTC
Source organism: Juglans regia (assembly GCF_001411555.2). Taxonomy (NCBI): domain Eukaryota; kingdom Viridiplantae; phylum Streptophyta; class Magnoliopsida; order Fagales; family Juglandaceae; genus Juglans; species Juglans regia. The sequence continues at coordinate 24,196,725 of NC_049913.1, read as the reverse complement.
GGGTTTAAATATTGATCTTTAAATGGACATTGGTTGTTGCGGGATATATTGTACATGGCGTTTTGTTACGATGATTGTTTTGGGTTGGAATGATGTGACTATCCAATTTTGTTTTATAACTGTTGTTGGGTTAATTTTGTTGAGTGAATGTCTAGACTATCTAGGTTATTATGTGGTTGTTAGGCTGTTTTAGTTGCTATTGGAATTGATAAATGGTTGTGTGGGTTGATAAATACGATTATTTAGACCCGTAATGTGTGGCTCTTTGGACTAGTAATTTTGACTGTTTGGTGTATCATTTGAGTTAATGTTGGTTGTTGGGCTTGTGTTAGGTGTGACGATGGGGGGCTATCAAGCATCTATTTACTCCTCAGGTTGCAGCCAAATCTGAAGGTCGCAGTGATGGTGGGAATGTTGGCAAGATTAAGGCCCTGTAGATACTTCGTAAAAGAACTCGAGCACAGCTCTGGACTCCCCATGAGGTAGTCCTGCATCAACCTACGGCCCTTGACAAGCCCGTGTCCCCACACTTAGTCACGAACTCCCTGGAACAACATCAGTTGCCTATCCAGGTGAAGGACGACATCCTATGCTCGGCATAAGTCATCCCGAAGACTTTGGTTAAGCCCCTCCAATTGCTCCCTCTCTTCCCTCGCCTTCCTCTTGAGCTTCTTCCTATGGCACTCCAGCTTCTTGACCCTCCTGTACTCATCCACCAGGCCAAGTTGCATCCTCTCCAGCTCACGCTCCAGCAGCTCCCTCTCTTGCCTTTCACCATGAGCATAGGGAAGGGAGGTGTTAGACATCGAACGGAGGTCCAGGTTCTCCTACACAATGGCCTCTTGGCCGTCCACAATAAAAAGCTACCAGTTGAGAGGTACCCTGACAACAAAGAAGGGTTGACGTGCAATAATCAGTTAAGGGAGACTAAAAAGCAAGAAGAATGAAAAAGATAGAAACAAGTGGCCAAACCTTGTGGAAGAAGCCGAATAAGCACTTAACGACTTAATTGATGGCCTTCGCACGGCTCCCTCCCATTGCCAGTTGGGACAAAGGAGGAATGACTTCTACAGAGCCCCCAACCTCAGACGATTTCCAGGTTACTTCAGGAGGAGCAGTTTGACCTTCACAGGAACCTTCTGGACCAGAGCCGATTACAACAATTAGAAGGGGATTAGCCCTCGTTCAGTGCTTCGTTTAGAGGGGAGGCTCATCGTGCGGACCCCCTAAGTCCTCACCAATTATAACATCCAGAGGGGAATCACCCGCCCCCCTCTAGGTGCTCTGCCTGGATGGGTGGGTCAGCGACCAGACTCCTTGAACCCCTGCAGACCATAACATCCAAAAGGGATTTACCTCCTGCGCGGCCGTCCACCTCTGCATGATTGCTGGAAGTAGCAGTCGCTGCACCCTCGCTAGCAGCCTTATCCCTAAAGGAATGGCTATCAGAGGTAGAACGAGACGAAGAAGGTGGAGAAATCCATGAAGATGAACATTGATCCTAGTCGGCTTGCCTAGGAATCACGACCACAAAGAGGTTCTGGATCAGGGCGCCCATCTCAACCTCGACTACGGCACCCCAGTAGTAGTAGTCGGCAGTGACATCAAGGGGAATGGTCGGCCAGACCCCTCCTCGGCGCCTTCGTTAGAGTCACTAAGGCAACAGGGGGGCTAACCTCTAAGATAGCTGATTCTTGCAGTGGAGAATTCAAAGCTCCAGAATAGGGCTTGCTGTGTCAACTGGGCACCATCCAGGAGAGGCTTCTTCCCTTTACCTGGCAGAGAAGGGTCCGAGGAGCGCTTCTAAGAAGGAACAACCCGAGGCCAGGCCGCGGTCACCCTATCCTCAGAAGGAAGGTGGCCAAGGGGAGGCAGAAAACCTCTTAATCTCTCCTCAAAAAGTAAGACTTTAGAGAAGACGCCCTCGGGGTTCTTCTGCACCCATTCTCGGATAGCCGCAATGTGCCGCACCTCATTGGAATTAGCCAATGGACACATAACCATGTCCTCTAGGACCCTCCCCCAGTTCGTCCGAATTAGGAACTTGTGGCGACTCACTTGGCCCACTGGTAACTCCCACCCCTGGCCAGACAAAAAGAAGAATTTTGGAGACAAATCCTTCACCTTGCGATACCTCAACTCCAGATTAACCAAGGCGTGTATTGCCCTGAAACTGTAGATGTTCTCCTTTTGCCGTAGCACCTTATAAGTAAGGAAGAACTCACAGCCAGTAAGGTCTGCATCGTCAGGGTACGATTCCAGTAGAGCACTCCACCATATAATGTTGCAGCAACTCAAAAGCCTTTAGGCACTCAGATGTAGTTGGGAAAGGGCCAAACACAGGAGGTTAAGAAGGTCGCGAATAGGGCAGGCAAAGGGCAGCCTCAGGCTGCAAGAAAACATGGAAGAGAATAGGGACACTCGTGTGGAATGGCCCTTTGCATCAACATCACCCTCTTTGGGACCAGGAACCTCGAAAAACACTAACTCTAGTACCTGGTAAGTAAGGGCCAGGGAAGCCAGCATTGACGTTGAGGCATTTGAACTCCAACAACTGCCCATAAACAACGGCCCAGAGTCGATGTCACCCACACCGGGAACATTGGGTTGAGTAGACTTTTCGGAGGCCATCACATTCAGAGTATGAGATAGTGAAGGACAGAAAGAAGATTGGGCAGAAGAAAGAAAAATTGGAAAATTAAAATGGCAAGAGGGCTACAACTTAGTGATGTAAACAATACCACCAACTCCAACTTTATATAGGGGAAAGGTGACAGTTGGTCTCCCACACTCTGTGACATATGAGAGACCAACAAAGGGATCCCAGCGTCAGTGGCAAGTCTGGTTCGAATAGTGATAAAATTCCCACCATACTCGTCCAGTGAGAATTAGCGTGGTAAATGTAAGGAGATTTTCTCACCCTAATAAACCAAGCGAGCCTGTAAATGAAAGCTAAAGGAATCAAGACTGAACGCTCAGCCCAAAACAAGCAAAGTCTCCAACCTGACCCATGGGAAGGATCCTCTAGACGTAACCTGCAGGAGGGAGGGTGCTATAGATGTGATACCCAGTATTTTAGTGTATTTTTAATTGAATGATTATTTTAATTAATTTAAATATTGGTTCTCTTGTTTTAAATTTATCAAATTTCTCGTTGGATTTATTTTATGATTTTTAAGTTGTAAAATTTATTATGATGTGCTTTCTTCGTATTAATTATTGTTTTGCATTTAAATTGCTCTTTACTTTAAATTAGTTTTATGTTAGACTTTAAAATTATTGTGTTGTTGGATTTTTATTATCATTTTATTATTGTTGGACTTTATTATTGTATCATTTTATTGTATTGGTGGTCTCCCACACCCTGTGGCAGATGAGAGACCAACAAAGGGATCCCAGCGTCAGTGGCAAGGCGGGTTCGAATAGTGATAAAATTCTCACCATACTCGTCTGGTAAGAATTAGCGTGGTAACCATAAGGGGATTTTTCAGCCCTAATATACCCAGCGAGCCTGTGAATGAAAGCTAAAGGAATCAAGACCGAAGGCCCAGCCCAAAATAAGCAAAGTCTCCAACCCGACCCATGGGAAGGATCCTCTAGACGCAACCTGCAGGAGGGAGGGTGCTATAGATGTGATATCCAGTATTTTATTGTATTTTTAATTGAATGATTATTTTAATTAATTTAAATATTGGTTCTCTCGTTTTAAATTTATCAAATTTCTCGTTGGATTTATTTTATGATTTTTAAGTTGTGAAATTTATTATGATGTTCTTTCTTCGTATTAATTATTATTTTACATTTAAATTGCTCTTTACTTTAAATTAGTTTAATGTTGGACTTTAAAATTATTGTATCGTTGGATTTTTATTATCATTTTATTTTAACTAGTCTCTGTGTTTAAATTATTTTATTCAACTTACTATTTTGAAATTTTTTTATTGGATCAATTTTGTGACCTAAGTTGTGAGGATTGTACTTCATTTCTTTCCCTCACTTTTTCTTTTTCCCCTTTTCTTTCTCCTCTTTTATCTTTTTCCTTCTTTTCCTTTTTCTCCTTCTTTCCTCTGCGTCTTTCTCCTCCTACGCACGACAACCCCTACCCTCTCCCCGTCCGTTTCTTCATCTGCCCAATGCGCCACCGTGTGTGACACAGCCCCTCCCATCTTCTTCCCCACCAGCCGGCGAACCCCCCTTCCAGTCTCAGCCTCTCTGGCACCGTTGTTAGTCTCCACGCACTGATTGAAGCCATGTGGTCTTTGTGTTCCAGTGCTGCCGTCGTGCCACCATTGGCCACCATCTTTTCACCACACCACTATCAGTCCTCCAGCTACCTAACCTACCCTTCCTCAACTCCGATTTGGCACCCTTAAGGCCCTCCATCCCCATTTCTGATTTGGGTGTTTTGGCCTTCAATCGCCGCCACACCGCCACCCAAGGCCAACCACCACCACCAGTTGTTTCACCAACACCCCTAAGCCCTTCCCTAGCCATCCAAAATCTTTGTTTGTCCCCATTCAAAAGTTGGGTTTTTGAGACCCACGACCCTTGTCCATCTTTGCACTGTTATGTTGTTGTGCCGCCGCTTCTAACAATTCCTTGATCCTTCGAAAATTATATTTTAGCACTGTAAGTAATTTTCCAAATAATTTCTTGAGATTTAAATATATTTTTGCACTAACAAATCTTCTGCAGTTTGGTTGGCTGTCTCGAGTTTAAATATTGGTATTTTGAGTTTGACGTTGGTTATGGTGGATGTTTAAGTTACTATTGAAATTGATAAATGGTTGTTTAGGTGAATAAATATGATTATTTAGACTGTATGATGTGGCGGTATTGTGATTGTTAGGTGTTATAACTTGAGTTAATGTTGATTGTTGAACTTGTGTTATGGAGGGTCGTGTTAGGTTGCGAGAATTGTGGGTTGTCAATGTTGTAATGAGTTATGAAAGTGAGATAATTGGTTGGACATGGCATGTTGGGTTGATGTTTTGGAGTTTGTGTGTGAGTATGCTTATACCATGCATTGAAACCGAAGCAAAATGATGTCATGTGTGGGCAGAATAGAATCACGTAATTTAGTTAGTTTTATTGAATTCGTTTTTATATGGAGTATTAACACATTAATGAATAATTTTCTGTTTAGGTCCTGACATAAATAGAGCTCAAGTTCAAGACTCTAGTAACTCTCCGCAAGAGTTAGGTAAGCGAGATTCTTATGCTAGATTTTGTATAAAATAAAATGAACTAAGGGCAATTTTGAAAATGTGCATGTTGTGTTATGAAAAGAAACGTGAAACGACTTCATTTATTTGTTCTACATTGCTCGTGAGATTATGTATAAGAATAAACTATTTTCTGGCATGACTGATGTAGACGTGAGCTTATTTTTTATATTCTGTTATTGACTTAGAAAAATATGAGTGAATATGAAAATTGATAATTTTTTTTTGCATGTGACGTGAAGATATTTTGAATCTATTTTGGAAAATATGAAATGATCTGAATTTGTTCATTACTCTGTTTTAGTAGATGCGGCATCTGAAAAACTTTTGGCATGATGTTCTAATTCTGTTTTGACTATGATTCTGATTCTGATTCTGATATGTGTTTCTGATTTTGTTTTGCTTTGATATGTGGCCTTGTCACGGGTAATAATAGTGACCTCTGGCTCGGTCACAGGATATAATAGTGACCTATAGCCTTGTCACGGGAGACAATAGTGACCTCTGGCTCTGTCATGGGATATAATAGTGACCTCTGGCCCACTGCGGGATATAATAGTGGTTTTCTGTTTTGAGTACAATCACTTTGATATTTATGGTGATTTATGTTTTGCTTGACTTACCACAAAATGCACAACCCTACCATGGGGGTTAAACATGGTCTTTGTTATGATATGTTAAGATAAGATGAAGATATTCAGTTATGCTCTGCTAAAGGAAATTTTGAATAAGAATGTTTTCTGAAAATTTCGCTCTTATATTTTTGGTAACATGTTTCGATTTTGCATGCTGAAAACAAGTTTTTTGACTCTGCACTCTGAGAGAAAATATTTTGTTAAGCATTTCAAAGCCTGATAAATGCTCATGTTTGTATACTAGTATACGTTCTCTGCTTACTGAGTTGTTGATAACTCACCTCTTTTATCTTCACAATATTTTCAAATGATTTTGGAAATGTCAACTGAGGATCAAGACTATGAACCATTGGGTGAGATGACTTGAGAATAGAAAGTTTTCGATTAGTATTGGTGATTTTTGTTAAGAAATTTCTTTGTGTTCTGATGACTTGGCATTTTGAAGAATTGATTATATTGAGGAAATTAGTTTGAATCAAAATTTCTTTATAATATTTGGGGATTTGAAGTCTAAAATTATATTGTTGAAATATGAGTTTAAGTGACATGTAGAGAAGTTGATATTTTTTGGGGTTACTGTATCGATCATTTGATTTATGAGTTTGTGTGGTTAATTAAATTGGAAGTGTTTACGTTTGATTTGGAGCTTTTGGAAGTATATTAACAGTGTTGGAGTTGATTATCAGGTAACATGAGTTAACTCTCCAGATCCTCGGGGACGGGGCGTTACAGTAGAGGATGGGACTCGTCGATCTGAAGGCCCCTCGAGTAGTGTCCAGCTCTCAAGTGCACGTCCACACAATAGGCGTAATGTTCGGGGAACTCTTGATCTTCTGATAGGAAGGACCTCAAAGGACCACCAAAGATATTGTATGGGAGAAGAAAATTGGAGAACCACGCCTCATTAATAGCACCACTACTCGGGCTATATACTACATTAATAACGTCGTTGCAAAACCACGCCGCAATAAAGGACTCTGACACAGAGAACAATACGAAGGATGCGGACTCCATGAGGCGGACACGATCTATCTCCCCTGACTTGTAGTATAAATAGTAGGTCCTAGGTACGAGAAGACTCTCTCTGATTCTTAGCCTCCTTTACTTATTTACAAACTTCCAATAACACTTACTAACTTTGGCATCGGAGATTCCCTGACCCCGAGGTTGCCTACCCCAAGTTGCATTCTCTCCTATATTTTGCAGGCCTATTTCGAAAGGCCTGAGTTTTCAAAGCCTAACTCAAAAGTGTGCGAAATACGACGTTAACACACCCCATTACCTTCACATTATTTTTGAGATGATGTTGATGGTGCAATTGGGGATTAGGAATAGAAAATGTGAGCAAGACTAGGTGAGGATAGAGAGTTGAGTACCTAAGGGTATCATTGCTAATAGAAGGATTTCGTTTGATTATATGAATTTCATTATGTTATTTGGCTTAGTGAGACTTAAAGAATTATCAATTTATTCATGTATTGAGGTTATTGGGAGATTGTGGAAACATTAATTTATGTTATTGGCATGGATTTATTGCATTGATGATCTTGTGAAGGAAATTTATATATTAAGTTGGAAAAAGTTGAATTTATGTTTTGTTTTGGAACCTTTGAAGATTATATTTGTATTGTGAAACATGATTATAGTTGATAAGTAATAATTTTCTGACCCATCTAGGTATGAAGTGTTACAAGTGGTGTATGAGATTTTAAATTGCTTAGGAATAAGAAGTTTTTACTCTTTATAAGATTTTAATGAAACTCTAATTATATTATTAACTAGTGATTTTAAAATTATGATATGTGATTTAGGCTGTTTATTGGAGTTTTACAGACCGAATGGCTAATTAATCACGTTTCATAATTAGAGGACACATTTAATTATTATTCTGGGTTGTCTGATAAATATATAAACAAGTATAAATTGATATTGTAACAGTATTTTAATATATATATATATATATATATATATATAATTTTTAAGAAGTCAAGTACAAGCGCTAGATTTGAAAAAAGTTTGTTTAGGTACATATCAAATATACGGTGAAAAGACGTGAAATTTAAGTAAAGTTGACTTAAATTAAGTAAAGTTGCAAAATTTTCATTTCGAAATTAAATTAGCAGCCACATGCATGATATCCATATCCATGAATAATCTCACATACTATATCAAATTATATTAATTTATAATTCTTTTTTATCTAATACTTTTATAATTAAAATATTTTTAATGTACAAAAAGTCTACCAACTTCAAATATATATCGATTAAACCGCGTTGTTGCCATCAACGCCGGTCTCTACCCACGTAATTGTCCTTACGGAGAAGAATCTTTCATTTCGCAATTTGTACATTCAATTCGTCGACAAGTCGTACGTAGTACCGATAAGAAGGTATCTTTAATGGCTACTCTTTCTCGCAGCTCGGAATATGGATTAAACTTTTGTACGTATAGATCACTGGCTATATATATGCGCGCGCGCGCGCGTGTGAACAGATTAATTCCCAAGCACAGAAAGTCACCGTAAGAACAGAAGTGTACAAAGTACTGATCACTTTCATCGCCGAGATTCCTTACTACTGTCGACCTCCAACATCCGGCCGGCCCACCGATTCATGGACAGCAGATAATTTGGGAGTTTTCATACGCTAGTTGCATGCGTTGATGTAACCTCGATCTATCGATCGATGGAGCTGAGACAACTCCAGTATATATGTCATGCAAACATCACGCTTAAGTCAATAGATCATCGAATCTAATTACATAATAATCATACCTACCCAGAAAGATAAATCTTAACTGCCAAATCTGATTAATATATAATTAAACTTTGTGAGGCAATGGGTTAATGGACGGTGGCATACGTACCTAGATCAAATACCATTGATTTTTATTTCTTTTTTCTGGGGGGACCGATTTCAGTGTAGGTCATTTATTATGAGATGACATAGTTTCGTTTGAATATGAGATGGTTTTCTAGTGTGTTGAAGTACTATTAGTTAAAAGGTTAGGTACTAATAGTTAAGACGATTGGCTTAATTAGTAAGGGAAATTTGACTTGTTCAAGGTTTCCCGAAGACACTATGCAGAGCACAATACATGTCATCCCGCCCATAGCTAATTCGTATATACGTACATTCTAGTAGCGCAGTAGTCAAAGATCCCATTCCCTTCATAATTTGTTTTGTACCTCTAGCAAGTGGAAGTTGCCAACCTCATAATTCCTTCAACTTCTGTCTCACGTGTACCAAATGGGATTTGGGATCGATCGGTATATGTAATCATTGGACAATTACCCGCATTTTTTCCAGTCAAAAAGCAACTTTGAGAGTTCAACGTGTTACACGTATTATAAGATAAGAATAGGTGATATATAAGATTTTATATTATTTAAAAATAAAAAATTTTTGTTTTTTTATAAAATTTTAATAAGATTCTAATTATATCATTGACTAGTTTTTTTAAAATATATATCATGTAATTTGGACCTTCATTGAGACCTTAAAAGGTAATGATAAGTTAATAACTCATTTGTAATTGAGAAAGCCTACTTTGCGACCTCCATCTTATTGCTCAAGTGTACCGCTAAGAAAAAACCAATTTTTTTTTAATTTTTTTATTTAATAATTAAGAAAGTGATTTTAAGTATATTGATATATTTTTTTATTTTTTAAAAATATTTAAAAAATATGAAAAAAAAATGAGAAAAAATAAAAACTTCTAATGTGCTGTGCGGTCAAACCGAGTGGGCTACTCCGACTCTTCGTAATTTATAGATAACTTTAAATATAATAATATTTTTTTATTATATTTAAACACATCAAATCAAATGGAAACCGCGTTTGCTCAACTTGCAATGCTAAAACCAGTGCCCATGATTAGTTTTCGAGTGATCATTCTGTAGAACATGATTTCCCTTCGTCATGTTTACATGTTTATAATGCGTCCGCTGGCCAAAAGACGCAGATACCTACATGGGTGCGGAAGAAAATTAAACCACTCACTTACCCAACAAGAAAAGTAAACCACTCATTTGATTGCAGTAACATTGGTATGGAGGAATTATATATATGAGATGGCATTGGCATGTGGAATTGGCAGCAATTACCTGGCCTCAAGTGATCAATAACTTCTATTTTCAAAAGTTTTAGAGGGGAAAAAAAAAAAGAAAAAAAGAGGAAGAATGAAGGTCGAAGTGATAGAGAGAGATACCATCAAACCATCATCTCCAACACCACACCACCTTCGAGATCTCCAGCTATCCTTTCTTGACCAGATTGCCAGTCCAGTTTTTATGCCTTTGATCCTTTTCTACCCAAGGGATAGCAATACCAGCAATGCCAACAGGTCCGACCGGCTTAAGAAATCTCTGTCTGGAACCTTGACCAAATTCTACCCTCTAGCCGGTCGGATTAAAGACAGTTCCAAGATTAACTGCAACGACGAGGGCGTCCACTATGTGGTAGCCCACGCCAGGTGCCAAGTTTCTGAGGTTGTTCAGCAACCTGATCCTGCCCAGCTCAACAGTTTACTCCCATACGAGTTGGATAATGTAGGGGAGTTGGTTCTGGCAATTCAAGTCAATATCTTTGACTGTGGTGGAATGGCTATCGGAATCTGCATTTCCCACAAAGTTGCTGACGCACTATCACTGATCATGTTTCTTAATAGTTGGGCCGCAACAGCACGTGGAGATCATAGTAATACAATCTGTCCAAACTTCGATTTAGCCTCCCTCTTTCCGCCTAGAAATATGTCCGGGTTTATGGCAAGAACTGGCATCGTGAAAGAAAATATTGTGACGAAGAGATTTGTGTTCAGTGCCTCCATGATCGATGCCCTTAAAGCTAAATTCGCTGACAATGCCAGCATGGAGCAAACAAGACGCCCCACACGCATCGAAGCCCTTTCGGCATTCATTTGGAGCCGATTTATGGCGGTAACTCAAGAGAATATAGAGAAGGAGAGGCTGTACACAGTTCTTCATGCAGTAAACTTGCGCACAAGGATGGACCCTCCGCTACCGGAGTATTACTTCGGCAATATTAGCGGATTTGCAATAGCCACACCCTCCATGGACACTAAGGAAGAAGATCAGGGCTACGGCCTCGTGAAGCAACTGAGAGATGCCATAAAGAAAGTAGACGGGGATTACGTGCGAAAACTTCAGGAGGGCAACGGTCACTTAAATTTTATGAAAGAACGTGCTGCAAAACTTACGAAAGGAGAAGTGGTTTCGTTTAGGTTTACTAGTCTGTGCAGGTTCCCTTTATACGAAACTGATTTTGGGTGGGGAAAGCCATTATGGGTTGGTTCTGCCAGCCTGACCTTTAAAAATCTAGTTGTTTTCATGGACACTGGATGTGGTAATGGAATAGAGGCATGGCTTAATCTGGAGGAGATGGACATGGCTAAACTTCAAGACGACAAGGAGTTGCTTGCATTTGTTTCACCAAACCATATGCTACAAATTTAGGGTTTCTAAGTACCTGGCAAGATTATGATCTAATGACATGATCGGACCCCTTTTTTTTTCTTTTTTCTTTTTTTCTTTTGTTGTTGTTGTTGTTGTTGTTTGGTGTGCTTCCAAGTTACCTAGGCTAGACTTGTTTTACTTCGTGGTGTTTGAAATCAAATCAAGCATTTTCCTATACGAGGTAGGTGTGTTTAAGAATCATAATTCGTTCCGGGCAAAGTATGGTACAAAAAAGTTATATGGGACAAAATTAATTAGGTTCAACGCACTTGGAATACAACGACATGATCACCAAAGTACTCCCAACTTTGGTTAAAGTCTAATTTTTCGTTAAGACTTCGACTACAATTTCGAGAAGGTGATCTCAGCTCCAACGTATACTTCGTCGACCTTGCCTTCCCACTGGAGTCGGAGTTCAACTATGCAACTCAAAAAGTCATATATAAACTCAAAATTATTTGTTTCTTTGCCAAATACAGTCCAAAAACTTGAACCTAGCTAAAAAGTATAAACTCAAAAACTTTTTGTTTTTCAGCAACGTAATAAAAAAAGATTAAAAAAATAATCAAATCCAAATTACAATCGTATCAATCAATTTAAGTACAACACATTTAATTAACCAATTATTTGGGTCTAGTACTACACATGCTGCCAAAAGAAAAACCGGGTCAACAAAACTTGTAGAAAACGCAATGTGAGAAATTAATTGGGTGCACGGGGGTCAGATTGCAAGTATCATTACTGTTTAGGACTGCCTTCAATCCTTGCCCAGAATAAACCACAAATCCAGAGAACAAGAACCTGATCAAGATTCAATTAGAAACTTTGAGAAGAATTTTTGAAGAATTTTGAACCTCAAAGAATAGTTCAACAAAATATCAATTTCTGAATCTGTTATAAATCTACTAGGTAGAACTTACTCTTAAAAACTAGCTTATAAGAACATCCTCATTGGCTTGGCCAAATGAGGAGATTAGTTAAAATTTAGATAATTTGTACCAAAAAGACTACGTTGGATTGGTCATCTCTAAAATAATTTGAAATTCTGCTATAGTGATTGACCAAATATAGAGAACCACAATTGGTTCCCAAAATATTAAAATAATAATTTCTCACTCCAATTAAGTTTAATCTCAATTTTATTTTATTGGCATTAAATGACATTTGAAAATATGATTTTTTTAATATTAATTTAATTAGAATATAATTATTATTAATATTAAATTGGTAGAATTATAAAATGTGATACAAATAAATTAAATAAAAAAATTATTAATTTAATAATATTTTATTATTATATAGAGAGTGAATGGCTAATTCAATGTGGAGATTGAATTTAAATGGAATTGGCAAATACAAAAAAGTGTGATATTGGCTAAATTTTGAAGATAGATTTGGCCAATCCAATGAGAATGCTCTAAGGGGAGAGTGCCTAGGAGTTTATAAACTATCAACCAATCTCATACTTAGTCGATGTGGGATCATAACAACCACCACGCTCAGCAGCTGACGTCCACGGCAGTCTTGGCGCTAACACGAGCTGGCTGTGCTCTAGGTCTTTTCCTAGCTCCTGGCGAACACTGCCATGCAGGCATTATCCCCCTTGCCGCACGATTGCAATCATCGCAATATGGCCTTAGACATGGGGTGGTTCTGATACCATTTATTATAAACCTACTAGGTAGAACTCACCCTTGAAAACTAGCTTACAAGAGGAGGGTACCTTGGGGCTTATAAACCATCAACCAATCCCATACTTAGTCGATGTGGGATTATAACAGAATCAGACTCTGAACTCTTCCCACTTGTATTTCTACAGAAATTGTTCATACAAAACAATGAAATGCACCACATAAGCAAAACACTACATTCTACAAGTCAAACGCACACCTAGCTACATTCTCTAATCACAAAGCACACCATTCCATTTAATGAAATGCAACATAAAAAACGCAAAATGCAAACTACTTCTTCTAATACAAAACTTATCGTTTCATTAATGTTCAAAATGCCCCATATAACCTTCCTCCTTCTTCCAATGACCGTTAATACAATGGCTGCTATCCATTACAGACCCTTTCCTCTTCAAGGCCTTGCCTCCAGCACTCGTGACAATCTCTCCCTCTTCAAGGCTTTGACCACAAGACACCCGTGACAATCACCCTCATAGTATTGTCCCTACCAAGTGAGGTTAGAGACTACCTAACATCCATAATAACTCCCAAGAGCTATCTTCTAATGGTGACCCCAACCATTTGATTAGTACCTTCGTAGAAGCATGATTTCCCATCTTCTTCATTCTCCTAACAAGGATAACTTTAGGTTCAGGTTGTACATCACCCTCATGATCCAATGGTAGTAAAGTAGGCAAAGGAGAAACTTAGATCCAATGGTAGTAAAGTAGGCAAAGGAGAAACTTGGTTACCCAACTTTTTCTTCAAACATGAGACATGAAAAACATGATATATCTTGGATGTAGAAGGCAAACTCAACTTGTATGCCACTGTGCCTATTTTTCTCAATCACCTAGAAAGTCCCATAGTATCTAGGTCCTAATTTCATGTTGTGTCTCATAGCCATTGACTTTTGTCTGTAAGGCTGCGACCTCAAAAAGACCTAATCCCCTACCTTGAATGCTCTTTCAGTCCTTTTTCGATCTGCATACTGTTTCATCCTATTCTGAGCCTTTTGCAAATTTTTCCCAATAAGGGACAACAATTCATCTCTGGATCTGAGCTGCTCCACTACAGCATTGATAGTGGCTCTCGAAACATATGGAAGCAACTTTAGAAGGGAAAATCTATATAAAGCCTCAAATGGTGAGACCCCAATGGAAGAATGGATAGTAGTGTTGTAACATTACTTTGTTATTGGTAACCAATTGCTCCAATTCTTTGGTTTAGTGCCAATGTAGCACCTTAAGTACCCTTCAACTCACTTTTTCAAAGCTTTAGCTTTACCATTGAATTAAGGGTGATATGCTGAGCTAAAAGCTAGTGAAGTTCCTCACATTTGAAATAATTCCCTCCAGAATAAACTTGTGAATATTGCATCTAGATCAGAAACAATTGCCTTGGGCAAACCATGGAGTTTAAAAACTCCAAAAAAGAAAATTTCAACCACTTTTGTTGTTGTGTAAGGGTCAGAAATAGGAAAATAATATTGCCAAACTTGGTCGATCTATGAACATACAATAGTAAGAATGACTGGCACGCCATTTCAAATTGGAAGACCTTCAATAAAATCCATTGATATATTGAGCCAAGGAGATTGAGGAATAGGCAAGGGCTAAAGCAACCCTACTGGATCCATAATCTCATATTTATTCACTTAGCAGACTTGAAATTCTCTCACTATCTTCTTAATGTCTTTCCTTGGTAGACTTGAAATTCGACCATAAGATAAAGTTGCAAGATAGGGTCAAGCCGACTTGTGTTAGACCTTACAGGTATCCTTATTATCAAAAGGAGGAAATAGAAAAGCTGGTTGGGGAGCTGCTTAAGAGTGGAAGCATAAGAAGCAACCAAGCCCATATTCTTCTCATATTTTGCTGGTGAGGAAATCTTATGGAAGTTGGAGGATGTGTGTGGACTACCATGCTCTTAACAAAGACACCATTAAAGATAAGTACCCTATACCAAACATAGATGAGTTGCTTGATGAATTAGGGGGGCTGGAATATTTTCTAAAATGGATTTAAGGTCGGGATATCATCAAATAAGGATGAATCCTGATGACATCCCTAAAACTGCCTTTAGAACACATGAAGGCCATTACGAGTTCCGAGTTATGTCTTTTGGAGTTACTAATGCACCATCAACTTTTCAAGGGGTGATGAATGAAGTATTTAGGCCTTATTTGAGGAAGTTTGTTCTGGTATTTTTTTATGACGTTTTGGTATACAGTAAGTGTATGCGGGATCATGTTAAGCATATCACTCGAGTACTAGAAATACTACAAGTTGAACAGTTTTATGCCAAATTGTCAAAATGTGTGTTTGGTTCTGGAGAGGTGGAGTATTTGGGGCATATCATCTCTAAGGAGGGAGTCAAAGATGATCCACAAAGCTGGTTTCTATGCAAGAGTGGCCAACCCCCAAGAATCTTAAAGCATTAAGAGGTTTTTTGGGACTTACTGGGTACTACAAAAAATTTGTAAAGGGATATAGAGCCATGGCAGCTCCACTCACAACACTTTTAAGAAAACATTCTTTAGTTTGGAGTGAGAAAGCACAAGAAGCATTTGAGATGCTCAAGGAAGCCATGGTAAGACCTCCTGTTCTTAGATTACCTAATTTTACTAAAGCTTTTGTGGTGGAATGTGATGCTTAAGGTGAAGCTTTGGGAGTCGTGCTTATGCAAGAAGGACAACCTATATCCTATATCAGTAAAGCTTTAAAAGGAAGAAATCTCAACCTTTCAACCTATGAAAAGGAGTTGCTGGCTTTAGTGTTGGCAGTGAGGAAATGGAAGCACTACCTATTGGGACAGTCCTTCATAGTACACACTTATCAGCAGGCACTTAAATACCTACTAGAACAAAGAATAGGCACTCCTTCGCAGCAAAAATGGGTGGCCAAACTATTGGGATATGATTTTACTGTGGAGTACAGAAGCAGGAAGAGTAATGTTGTGGCAAATGCACTATCTCGGGTCAGATATCCAGAAAACTCAAGCCTAAACAGTGACCAAACACAAGCCCAAAACACAAAACCAACAGACCCGGTTACAAAACTCCCATCCATCTTAGAACCAACCACCATAAAACCCGAGCCATATCCTTCAAACACTAGCAATCAATGTCATACAAACTCAGTGGTTGCAGGAGTTGAAAAAAGCTTACCAACAGGACTCCTTGTTGCAGCAGCTACTAAGCCACTAGCATCAAGGAGCCCTAGACCCTTCTCATTACCAATTCCGAAATGAACTACTCTTTTACAAAGGGAGACTTCATCTTGGATCATTGGTGGCCTTCTAGCGGCAGATTCTGCATCATTATCATAGTAGCCCATTAGGTAGTCACATGGGGATACAAAAAACTCAATCAAGAATAAGGAAAAGAATTTTACTGGCCTGGTCTAAAAAAAGATGTAAGGGAATATGTCAGGGAGTGCGATGTATACCAGTGGAGCAATGTTGAAACCCTCCACCCAGCGGGGTTGCTTCAAATGTTGCCCATTTGTCAAGAATTAGGAAGATGTCAGCATGGACTTCATTGAAGGATTACCTCCTTCAGGAGGCAAAACTATGATTCTGGTGGTAGTGGATAGACTAAGCAAATATGCTCATTTTATGGCCATCACTCATCCATACACAGCATTAACAGTTGCTAGAGTGTTCATGGATAATATCTTTAAACTACATGGTATGCCACAAACCATTGTAAGTGATCGAGACCCAGTTTTTACTAGCAATTTTTGGAAAGAACTATTCAGAATTTGTGGAACCGAGTTGTTACTTAGCACAGCATATCACCCACAAATTGAGGCCATGAACAAGATTCTCGAATGTTACCTCCGATGCTTTTCAAGTGATAGACCCAGAGACTGGGTAAAGTGGTTACCTTTGGCTAAGTATTCATACAATACCTCAGTGCACACATCCATGAAAGTGTCACCCTTCGAAGCAGTATATGGCCAAGCCCCTCCTCGGATGTTGCCTTTTTGAGTATGGGTCTACAAAGGTCCAAGCTGTAGAAGATGAGTTGCGGGCCCGAGATTTCATTTCCCACCTCATCTGAGAAAACCTGCAAGAAGCCCAAAACAAGATGAAGTATTTTGCTGATTTAAAGAGAAGGGACAAAGAGCTGAAGGAAGGGGATTATGTTTACGTAAGACTATGGCCCTATTGACAGATGACAGTAGCTATGCGTAGAAAGTTGAAAATTGCACCCCGTTACTATGGACCTTTTAAGGTTCTTCGTCGGATTGGGAAGGTGGCATATGAACTTGACTTACCTCCAGAAGCACGAATTTATCCAATATTCCACATATCATGCCTCAAAAAGAAGCTGGGAGAAGGGATTAGGCCATTCATGAATTTATCCATCGTGACCCCGGAAGGAGCTCTCGCACCCGAGCCTAAAAAAGTCTTATAAAGAAGATTTAATAAGAGAGGACATACCACAGGAGTCGAGCTACTGGTGTAGTGGACTGGCATGGAGGAGGATGATGCTACATGGGAGGACCACTACTCACTCAGGCGGCGCTACCCCAACCTTGAGGGCAAGGTTTTCTAAGGAAGGGGAATTTGTTATGTGTCTAGGGTTTGCTTCTATGTTTCAAAGTCTGTTGGTTTTGTTGTCTTAATTGTTTATTTGTTAAGCTGTGTCGTTTAAGTGTTTGTGGACCTGGTCTCCATCTTGGGCCAGTTATTGTACATGGGTTAATTAGTGGGTCAGTTAATTTACGTGGTGTATGGGTCAGTTGACACTTGAGGCCGTTATTTGTTTCTGTATTTATTCAGCAGTTATTCAATGAAAAGGGTAACGAATTTCCGTTTCAAATACAAAGATTGTTGGGAGGCCTTGGCAACTGAAAATTTGCCTGAAAATTTTCTTCTAAATTTCTATTACAAATTTGTAGATTCCTAACACTATTTTAGATCTAAAAAAAATTCAAAAGTTGGCAAGATGGCGACGAGCGTGGAGACTGCATGACTCAGTAACAAAGAGAGAAAGAGAGATACATGGAAGAGAGAGTATTAGGAGAGAAGGAGACATGGAAGGACGTTTTAGGTGAGGTTTTTGAGAAATGGGTGAGCTTGCCAACGGAAGAAGAGAAAATGAGAGTTTAGGTTAGGAGAGAAGGAGACATGGAAGGACTTTTTTTGTTTTTGATAATTTGGGGAGAGAGAAGAAGGAAAAAGTTTTTAGGATTTTGTGTTTTGGTCAAACGATGTCGTGTGAAATTAAGGGGTATTTTGGACTTTCACTCTTCACATGTGAAAAAGAGAGAACTTTAGGAGTGAGCCATGTAAAAAAATTCTCCCAAACAAATCCAAATTGATAACTATTCATAAAATACTTGAAAAAAAATAAGATCAATCTGTATTTGTTTATATAATTTTTTTTTCCAATCTCTTAATGATTTATTCTTATTGATTTCTTAAGATATATAATTTCGAAAGTTTAATCTTTGTTTTATTTTCCTATGAATTGAATTGTTTATTTACTAACATCAAATTTATAATGTTATTTGAGGTGCATTTACAGTTTCAAATGTGGTACAGTTTTTTTTTTCTGTTTAACCTAAAGGATGATAATTTTTATTATAATTATATGATCAAATTATGTAATATTTATCATTGTATTTTTTAATTTTAAAATTTAAGCGTTATATGTTTATTTTGGAAATAACAAGCATACAACATACGCATTCCATTTTAGATGTTAAGAGTAGTAATAATAAGTGGAATAATATATTTACAAATTTTCATGAAAAAAAATAAATAATAACCACTTAATATTTTAAACATATAAAATTTGGTTTTTACTATTTTACTTAGACAGGTGTGAGAATGTTAAATCAATTACTTTTTTAATTTTTAATATTTGTTATACTATCATAGAAAAATTGAAATCATTAAGAAATTTTTGAGTAGTTCATTTTTGTGTCTTAGTAGTGCTAAAAAGAGGTTATGAAAATTCTTGAAGTAAATTTGAAAATTCATTTTAAATTTTAAGATATATTAAAAAATGGCGCCTAACTACTATTGCCACTCTTGGAGATCATCGCTAAATTTTCATATATATCAAGTCAGAATTGGTAAAGAAAATGTGGGCAAAGGACAAACCCATGGCCTCCTCTTCGAACTAGTCAAAACCCCTAAATGTATGCCTATGCCTACCACGTTTGAGAATGGAACCTAAAGGCCGGTGCCATTTTGCCTACAAAAGGATGGTGCGCTGTCACTGTCCATCACATGTAGGATCCTAGCTACTTACGATCGGGTTTTTAGAACGTTTCAAACTTTTCCTCCCGAGTCAAAAAGAAAAAGAAAGAAAGAAATTCTCAGGGTGGATTTTTCAGTACCCAAAAACTCATAATATTTCTCTATTTCTATTGGGGTATGGCGTAACCCAAAGTAGGTACAATTAAGTAGACTAATTTTCGTCAGTATATATACATATGTTTCGTATTAAAGTTACTTAAACGAGTAATGTTAGATACAGTCATAGATTATATAAGTATCGCGTACTTCTTTTAAAAAAAGTAATTTTTTTAGATGGATTTCATATTTACTCACATTTTTTTTAAAAGAATGTGTAGTATTTGTGCACTTTATAACTACAAATATCTCATCTATATTTCTCTCTTTTTTTTTTTTTTAGTGATCATTATGTCTGTCCCCCTTTGATACACTCGAACTCAAACATGAAATGCGGATTTAAGATGAAAATATTAATGACACTGGCCGGAGAGACACATAAAAGCACAGATGGTGAGGCATTTTGGAGTTGTGGTTGCAGGAGATGAATCATGTGTTGAGATGTTGTGATGTGTCTAGAGCTAGTACTACTTCAGTAAATGACAATCTAATATAATTGATATAATTTTAATAATAAGAGTAAGAAGAAGAATAATATTAATATAAGAATAAATAAATATCATTAATAACTAGATAAAGTTAAGTCGACTTCAATAATCTTAGAAAAGTAACTTTATATTGATTTTAGCTAATCTTTTTCAGTATTAATTAAAAGGAATATTCAAATTGATACACATGAACGATGCACGTTCATTCCATCTCAAATGATTATCAAAATCCACATACGTACTCTGATACATTCGTAAAGGAGGGGATTTATTCAAGGAGAGATGTGAGAATGGAATTTACGCCCATGCTTGGGCCGTGTGGGGTTTGGCCCCCCCTCAGGGCCTAAAGCGGCCAATAGATAGCCCAGTGCAAAATGAATGAAGCGGAGAGGACTGGGTTGGGCCGGGCCCAAGGAGGCTCTTCGGATACCGTGACTGGTAACATCACCTGCCCAGACCACGACCCGCATCACCAGACAGTAGGCACACCGCATTAAATGGTCTGGAAAACCAACACGCAATGACAAAGTCAGACGTCCTCTCACCTTTGGGGACAAAGTAGTGCACACACTTCCCACCCCTTACCTGCCGCATGGGACAAACAGATGACCCACGCACAATGTTGCAGGGCAACAATTGACATGACAGGGGAGGGAACCTGCCACCAGCATAGTGTCCCATACACCCTTCCACAATCTGCTAGTTGTGGGCGGGGACCACCATGGCCGAGTATATAAACACGTCCCTGGCTTAGGTAGAACTTTCTGAACACTTTTCTCCTTGCATTGCCCAAACAAACAGATAATTTTGACTCAGGCATCGGAGGTGTCCTTCACACTCCAAGCTCTCATCTCCTTGGGTCTTGCAGGTCAAGCAAAGGAGTCGCTTAGTTGCCCAGACTATGAAACATGACATAAAAAATGGCGCCGTCTTTGGGATTCAAGAATTAGCGTGTAATTCATATGCCAGCAATAACACGCTAACAAACCACACGTGAGCAGGAAGAGTCGTCAAAGAACATGAAAGCAAGGTTGGTTGAAATGGAGAATATGATAAGGAAGTTGACTACAAAGGTGCAAAGCCTCAGGCAGGAAAACCAAGTGCAACGAAGGGCAAATAAGGAGTTGATGGAAGACGTATGGCAAGTCAGAACGAGCATACCGAGTCGCGAAGCACGGAAGAGGTCACTACAAGAAAAATGGGCTTTTGTGGCCATTTAATTGCGGCAAAAAGGTTATTTGTGACCAAAACAGACTCATTTTGACTGTAAATAGTCATTTCGCTGGAATTAAATGGCCACAAATAAACAGTTTTCTTGTAGTGGGTAGACACAGCGGGAGAGGAAATGAGGCAGATGCACCATGAGTTGCGGGGGCTCATGGACAAGTATGCGGAAATGGCCAAAAGGATGGGTGCATCCTCATCCGTGGACCAACTACTTACTAGCACTGACTTACCATATAGTGCAGAAGTCATGGCGGCACCGCTCCCACCCAAGTTCAAAGTCTCCCAGATGGAGATGTACGAAAGGTCTAAGGACCTTCTTGAGCATTTGGAAACATTTAAAGCCCATATGATTCTACACAGGTTCCTAGGCGAGATGACATGTCGGGCCTTTCCCTTGGAAGGGCGTAGAAAGAGGGTGGTTCAGGTCAGAACGAATAACGACAGACGACCAAGATGAGAAAATCACCCTGGCTACCCTACTGGGAAGTGTTTGGCTGAGGAACCCATTCATGCAAGAGTTGGCGCAGAAAACCCCCATGACGCTGTGGGAATTCATGGATCATGTAGACAACTTCATTAACACAAAGGACACCCTGCAAGCCCTGACGCCCCTTAGGAAAATTGAGTTGGAGCAGGTCGACAAAAAGGAAATAAGTCAGCTTGGGCACATGGCGGGAAACGTGTGAACACCAGCCTTGTTGAGCAGGAAGAGCATGCGCCCATCCCAAGAGAAACCGCCTAGCAAGGCCAGAGAGGCCAATGGTACTGCTCATACCACAAGACTGATGGGCACCGAACCAAGGACTAGTACACCCTGAAACAGAGGGTTGAAGAGCTAGAGCATTTGCTAACCCAGCACCCCATCAAGGACCGATGACCCGTGTAAAAGTGGGTGCACGGGATAGCAAAGAAGTGAAAGTCCCAGAAGGCATAGGACCGAGAGAGAACCACCGTGCAGCACCCCACACTGGGCCCCATCCCGACCACGAAGTCCCTTGGGTGAAATTCGTATGATATTAGGGGGAAATGCAAGTGGTGGCCCCACCTCGTCGGGACAAAAGGCCCGCGCCCACAGAAAACGGTTCAAGGAAGTGTTTAAAACGAGAGAGGTCTCAGCCGGTTAGAAGCGACTCACAGGAGGATTCGTTATCACATTCGACGATAAGGATGAGAAGGGCGTCATCCACCCTATGATGATGCCCTAATCATGACCATGGAGATTGCCAATTTTGTAACCCAAAGGATACTGATTGATAATGGCAGTTTCGCCGATATCCTGTTCTGGAACACTTTCATCAAGATGGGGATCAACCCCGACCGTTTACGCCAAGCTCCGATGCTGCTCAAAGGGTTTTTTGAGGGCATAGTCCAGCCCGTCGAAACATTCACCCTATCGATATTGGCTGGAAAGGGACCCAGAAACTTTGCGACCATGACAAGCTTCTTGGTGGTGAAGACCCTGTCATCACACAAAAAAATACAGGGGCAACTAACATTGAACAGCCTAAAGGTGATTACGTTAACTTATCACCTCAAGATAAAGTTCCTTACCCAATCAAGAGTTGTCGAAGTCAAGGGCGAGCAGGTACTTGCTTGGGAATGCTACACCCAGGAGCTAAGAGGTGTGGGACAGGAGGTGTGGGTTCTCGGTGAGGCGGTCAATGCCATGAGGCCCCCACCGCTACCCATCCTAAACAACCTTGATGAAGAAGTTCAAGACGAACAGATCCTTTGGCAAGCAGAGACGAACGAGCCCTTGGAGTTAGTTCCCATGGATCTCATAAAACTGGAAAATATGGTGCGGATCGAGACTAGGAAGAGTCCCGAGGTGAGATGGTACATGAGGCAACTCCTGGAGCCATGAAGAAATGCTCAGGATCGACAACACGGTCATCAAGCACTAACTCTGTGTTGACCCTGAGGCCAAAAAGGTATGACAGAAGCAGAGGAACTTTAGTGCTGAGAAGTACGTTGCCATAGTAGAGGAAGTTGATCGGGAGGCTCACTTCCCCGAGTGGCTGTCCAATGTTGTGTTGGTAAACAAATCAAACCAGTGGAGAATGTGCGTTTTCTTAAACAAGGTCTGCCCGAAGAATAGCTTCCCGCTACCCTGCATCAACTTGATTCTTGATTCCACCATGGGTCATTACTTACTCAATTTCATGGATGCCTACTTGAGGTATAACCATATCCAAATGAGTTGGGAAGATGAAGAAAAGATCGTGTTTGTCACCAACTGAGGACTCTATTGTTACCGAGTCATGCCCTTCAACTTGAAAAACGAGGTAGCGACTTACCAACAATTGGTCAACCAAATGTTCAAAAACCAAATAGGCCACGACATGGAGGTGTATGTGGACAACCTGCTAGTCAAGAGCAAAGAACTTGAGTAACACTTAGCCGATTTGTGAGAAGCCTTCGCAGTCCTCCCACGATACAAGATGAAGCTCAACCCACCAAAATGCGCGTTTGGGGTGGAGTCAAGAAAGTTCTTGAACTTCATGGTATCCGAGCATGGAATTGAAGCCAACCCGAAAAATGTTGTGGCCATAATAAACTTAACTCCACCTGTAACATCAACGAGGTGCAAAAGTTGGTCGGGTGAGTGGCCACTCTAAAGCGATTCATTTCCTGCTCAACAGATAAATGCATGTCATTCTTAAAGGTTCTAATGAAACTGCAAGACTGGAACGCGAGTGCTGCCAAGCATTCAAGGAAATTGAAGGAGTACCTGACTTGTCCACCGCTCCTTAGCCAGGTAGAACCGAGAGAAGATTTGTTGGTATACTTGTCAGTGTCATCACACGCCGTGTTGTCAGTCTTGGTTCGAGAAAGTGAAGGCCGATTACACCTTGTCTCCTATAAGAGCCACGCATTCAGAGGAGCTGAGGCAAGATACCCATGAATGGACATGATGGCTTTCACCCTGGTGATTGCTGCTAGGAAGTTGAGGCCCTACTTGTAAGCTCACCCAGTGAAAGTGCTCATAGACACTCCCTTCAAGAAGATCTTGCAGAGACCAGATTCCTTGGGTTGTCTATTGAACTGGGTCGTCGAACTAAGCAAGTTCGACATTGAGTATTCCCTCGCATGGTGATAAAGGGACAGGTGCTAGCAGACTTTTTGGTTGAGTTCATTGACTTTCCTGAAGAAGTGCCGATAGCACTTGTAGAAGAGCCTTGGCAGGTCTATATTGATGGCTCATCTTGCCAGGCTAGTGAGGGTGTTGGAGTGCATATCGTCACGGGAGCTAGTGAAGAACACAACTATGTGAACAAGCTCGCCTTTAGAATGACCAACAATGAAGCCAAGTACAAAGCACTACTAGCCGGACTAGCGACAACCAGAGCATTAGGAGTGACAAAAGTGGAAGTCGGGGCAAACTCCCAAGTAGTCGTTAGCTAGGTGCAGGGCGAATTCGCCACCAAAGGTAAAAAATTGAAAAAATATCTTCAGCTAGGAGGAGAGGAGAGTGACTTCTTCCAATGCTTCCACATCCAAAGGATACCAAGAGGACAAGAAGATTCACACCTACCAGAAAATACAGTAACTCGGGCAGTGGACTTCCGACTATAGGGATCGAGCTCTCAGTAGTTGGTCCCGAGACACAGGAGTGGGTGTCTGATATAATGAAATACCTCAACACCAACAAGTTGGCAAGTGATGGGGAAGAAGCTTGGAAGGTCACTAACAAGGCAACTTACAAGTTGAGGCCCAGTATATACTGAGCGAGGTTCACGAAGGATTTTGTGGCAGCCACTTGGGAGGAAGAGCTCTCGCCGCGAAAGTAATGAGGGCGGGATAATATTGGCCTCGCACCCTGAGAGATGTCAAAGAGTTCGTAAGAAGATTGTCGAAGTTCCAAGTACATGCACCGGTCTCGCATTGCCCGCTAGAGGAGTTGACGTCAATCACGTCCTCGTGGCCGTTTGCACAGTGAGGGTTGGATCTAGTCGGACCACTTCCTCCAGGCAAAGGGGGCATGAGATTTGTAGTCATTGTGGTTGACTACTTTACCAAATGGGTAGAAGCGGAAGCTTTAGCAACTATCACTATTGCTACTACCACAAGGTTTCTATGGAAATTCGTGGTCTGCCACTTCGGCATCCCCCAAAGCATCACATCCGATAATGGTTGACAATTTGACTCCTCCCATTATCAAGAGTTTTGTGCAGAACTCGAGATCGAGATCAAGTTCAAGTACTCTTCCCCGGAACATCTACAATCCAATGGACAAGTTGAGGTGACCAATAAAACCATAATGGGAATCCTAAACAAAAAAGCTGACGAACCAAAAGGGTAGATGAACCGAGGTCTTGCTAGGGGTCCTGTGGGCATACCAAACGACCATTAGAATTCCAACAGGAGAAATGTCTTTCGCTTTAACTTAAGACAGCGAGGCTGTGATACCAATGGAAGTAGGAATTCCATTCTACCAAGTGCAGTAATTTCACCTAAATGCCAATGACGAAAGACTGAAAGAACAATTGGACTTACTAGAAGAAAGATGGTGAGTGGCCGAGGTGCAAACGGTGAGCAATAAAAGGAAAGTTGAGCGGTACTTCAACAAACAAGTCAGACCCAGATCTTCAAGGAGGGTGATTTGGTGTTAAAGCAAACTGGGGTCACGACGCAAGAAAAATGAAAATTGGGACCATCCTAGAAGGGACCTTATGTAATAACACCTAGCAACAAGCCAAGGTGGTACCGCCTAAAAGACGAGAAAGGGAAAGAGCTCCCTCACCTGTGGAATGCCAAGCACCTGAAGAAATTTTTCCCCTGAGATTGCAACTCGCCAATGTATATGTAAATGCCAAATTATGGAAATGAATGAGCTTTTCTCTCAAGATATCTCCCTTAAGCAAAACAACCAAGCCACATCAGTAGACTTGCAGCAAAGTCAAGCCGAGCACAAGTCCCCTTGCCCAGATGGCTCGTCAGACACAAGTCCCTTGACTTACCGACTTTCGTGCTACAAGCTGAATCCCTTAACTTGTCGCAAAGTCAGGTCGGGCACAAGTCTTCGGACTTGCCCAAACGGCCTGTCAGACATATGTCCCTTGACTAGTTAACCTTTGTGCAATCAAGTCGAGTCCCTGGACTTGCTGCAAAGTCAGGATGAGCACAAGTCCCCGGACTTGCCCAGACGGCCCGTCAAACACAAGTCCTTTGACTTGTCGACCTTCATGCAACCAAGCCAAGTCCCTAGGCTTTCCCAGACGGCCTGTCAAACACAAGTCCCTTGACTTGTTGACCTTCATGCTCTAAGTCAAGTCCCTTGACTCGCCACGAAGTCAGGCCTGGCATGAGTCCCCAGACTTGCCTAGATGGCCAATTGGACACAAGTTCCTCGACTTGCCGACATTCGTGCTCCAAGTAGAGTCCCTGGATTGGTCACAAAGTCAGGTCTGCACAAGTCCCAAGTAGCTCCCTCCTTTCCTCCATGATCAGGCCGGCCTGCTGGTCAGCTCCCTGGAAAACACAACGATAAGAATAAAAGCGAAGGGAAAAACCAATTAGGAAAGCCAGTCTAAGTCATGCGGATACCTACAAAACTAGTCCCCTGAACTTTTTGGCCTCACATTCAACGGCCTCAACCCTTGTTGCATCAAAACCTGAACACGTCCTCTTTGGATGGTTTCCCCCAGCGGTCACGGATGGGCCATCTCCACCCAGCTACCAAGAAGGGTCGAATGCCTATAGGGGATACTCTCACGAAGGGTCGATATTGCTGGAATCCCCCACAGTCCCTTCCTTTCCCCCCAAGCTAGGCCTTAGTTCTGGCATCTCCTCAAATGCCCTTAGGGGGATATCCCTTGCAACTTCCCCTTTCCGGTCCCCACCTCAGGGATTGTTGCCTCCTCCAAGTGAGGTTTCGATGTCCCGAACTCAGTCTCCACATCCTTGGATCGCACAAGTGATCCCTATGAGCCAGGAAGCTCTTGCGCCATCTCTTACTCGGGCATTGCTTTTTCTCGCCCCTACAGGTTGGACTCCCCTTCCCTCTGGTTGAGAGGCACCTCGAATGTGGGCTCCTCAGAGGTGAGGAATGAGGCCACCTAGGGCTCAGAGGTTTGGCTAAAATGGGGCGAGGGTATGGAGACCCGATCATCGCTGAGATCGACGACAAAGGGATGTCCCAGGCTGCCTTCATTATGACCAGGACTTGCACCCGCCACGGCAGAAGCAACGGCGATGGAACCATCGGCCAAGAACTCTGCGAGAACACTCTGGGACGCCTCAACGACATCCTCGAAGGGTACCATTGTCACTTGAACCCCTCTAGGGGTAGACTTTAGAAAGGTCTCAAAGAAAGCCATCCAAAAATTGACCTCCTCTTCATCCAATTCCTCCCCGGAAGTGATTGGCAAGTTGGGAATAGTGGGAGCCACAAACCTGCTGCTTGACACCTTCGAGCATGGGACTGGGATGTTTAGTTTGGAAGTCTCGATGGCATCACGATTGAGCAAGGCTCTCCTCTCCCCACCACAGGTGGAAGATGAGCTCGAAGGCCTTTTATGGCCTTAGGAAATGGAGGGCTCCCTCAAGAAGCGCTAACCTAGGACATAAGAAAGGTGGTGGTGGATGTTGAAGTCAGTGAGCATGATGTCTAATATCGAGTCGTCGGGATAGGCCTTGGTCCAAGACAAAATGACCTCCAACCTAGACTCCTTCCGATCGGATAGGAAAATGGAGATGAACTTGTCATCCAGCACGACTCCCCAAATAGCTCGAACCGGGAACTCTTGGTGAATAGCTTTCCCCTCAGGATATTCCAAGCCTGAACTCGACACAAAGAAGAACTGCTTAGTCCAATCCTTGATGTGAGAAAAGTGCTTCTCCAGGTCGATAATCCACCTCCGACCATGAGCCTTGAAACTACAGAGATGACATTAAGGTGTAGCACCCTATACATGAAAAGGAATTCCCTCACGATCAGATCGGGATACTCCTCGATTTCGAGGCTTAACACTAGGCAAAAGATCACGTAGCTCACGATCAAGAGCCACCAAGCGTTTGGGTGAAGCTGAGTGGGTGCCAACCTAAGGGGGTCCAAGACATCACTAATGGGGTGGAAGAATGGTAGCCGAAGCCTGTTCGTGAACATTATGGGAAAGAGGGCCACCTTCATCATTGACTGCAGGGGCGCGATGGTGTGGAACCTCCAAACTGGCCTAGTCGAGAAGGCCAAATGATCCCCATAGTGCACGAAGGTCAGCAGGAAAGGCTATCGACTCCCAGACCTGAGCACTAAAGAGTGATGGCTCCTCTCCAGCAGTAGATTTGAACTCTCTTGGGAGCCATCTAAGATGAGAAGGAAGTGGAAGTCGATGATGGTTAACAAAGAAGAAGGAAATGACTCGAATAAGAAGATAAGCTGAACACAAAGATGATAGGTTCTCTAGAAGAAAGCAAAGGGAAAAGAAAAATCAAAGGATTTAAATAGAGGCTCACATCGGTTGGGGTACCCAATGCATGAAGTGACAAGAGCCGTCAGAAATGACATAGTAGGTGTGATACCTAGTGCCTAGGGCCCAAGCCCATGACCTAGGCCCTGGCCCATGAAGAGCCCAGCCAAGAGGACCCCCCCCCCCCCACACACAACGTCGTTTCCAGCTGTGACCCTAAACACCTTCAATTTTCTTTTCTTCTTCCCCGTTGGTTCCTCTCCTCCCCATTCTCTACTTTCCCACGTCTCAAGAATTAAGTCCTATATCTTTCCTCTAGATTTTTCTCTCAACGTACGCTCCCTTTCACCTTCTCTTCTCGCTCTCCTGCAATTTGCTGTGATTTTTGTGGGCTCCTAGTTTGCATCGCCGAGCCCTGTCGAACGGTGGTAAGACCTCTCCCTCTCCCACGAAATTCCTATGAATTGGGTTTTGAATGTCAGTCCGTGGATTTTTGGTGGATCTCCCTTACTATTTTTGTGTTGTATTGGTTCTGTGATTTTGTTGTTCTCCTTGGATCTTTACAATCATAGAGCCTCCATACCAGAAACACCCCATCACTCATTGCGTGCACCACCATTGGTTGAGTGATCGAGTATCAGCCCCCACTACATAGGTAAACCTCTGCTGCTTCTATTTCGCTCAATTTTTTTTTCTCCTTATTTTTTCTCAATTTCACACACCCTAAATTGTTGTGCAAATCCCTCACAACAATGGTCCCTGCAGATCTTCCCCTCTCCTGTGATTTCAGTGTAACGATTGGTGTTTGAAGACTAGTACCTACAAGAAAATTGCTAATTTGCGATCAATTAATTCCAGCGAAATGACTATTTGCAACTAAAATTGGTTGCGAATAGTCTTTTGGTTGCAATAAATTGGTCACAAAAGTCTATTTTTCTTGTAGCTAGTAGACTCTCTTAGATTTTCTGAATCACGATAAGACGCACCTTGATCTTTATGTATGTTATTCTCTGTCATATGTTTAACTGCTACAAGCTATATATACAGCTAACCCTCAATTTCCACACTCTCTCAACAGTGCTGCCTCTCGATAGTTTTAAGTTGTGACCAACTAGCCATCGGGGTTGTTTTACGTCCTAAACGCTTAGGTAACTTTTCCCCTCCCTGCTTGTCCAATTTGAGTGATTCTATCGTGATGTTTCCTAGTCTTAAGACTTAAATATTGGTAGTATTTTTGGTTCACAGGGAAACATTTACGATACCGACGAGATTATGTATGATAACTAGAATATTAGACTTGTTGTTTGTACTGAAATGGGATGATTATTATGATTGGTAGTTTGCTGAAAAATGTTAGGAAATATATATATTTTTAGAAAATGGAGCCTATCACTTGTGGGATTTGTTATCAGATGGCGGTTTAGATTGTTGATGTTGTAGAGGTTTGGGTTATACACTGGCTGTTAGAGGTGATATTGGACTATTTCGAATATATATTTATGTTGTTGGCTTGACGTATGGGCTCTTTCGGGTTTAAGCGTTGACTGTGTCTTTTATGCAGGTTATTGAGTGGATTTTGATTGTTTAGCGTATAAAAGTGTGCGTGCTGTGTAAGATGGCTGCCTTACGTTTTGGTAGTGAAGATATCTCAACACTTTTTAAGTATTTTTGTATGAATAAAAATACTCCACATATCAAATACAAAGTCT
This sequence comes from Juglans regia, assembly GCF_001411555.2. Classification (NCBI taxonomy): domain Eukaryota; kingdom Viridiplantae; phylum Streptophyta; class Magnoliopsida; order Fagales; family Juglandaceae; genus Juglans; species Juglans regia. The sequence goes on along the minus strand of NC_049913.1, from coordinate 24,166,508 downwards.
TTTCAAAAATCACTATAATATTTATCACTATTAAATATAAATAAAAAATAAAATTATTATAATATTTATCATTGTTCTATATAAATAAAAAATAAAATCACTATAATATTTATCACTATTGTATATAAATAAAAAATAAAATCATTATAATATTTATCACTATTGTATATAAATAAAAAATAAAATCACAAAATTATTATAATATTTATCACTATTAAATATAAATAAAAAATAAAATCATTATAATATTTATCACTATTATATATAAATAAAATATAAAATCACTATAATATTTATCACTATTATATATAAATAAAATCATCATTAAAACAAATCAATCATTGATGGGACCCACACAGTTTTCAATTATCTATTCAAAAGTCAACAACTCAGCATATTTCATACATCCAAACAACTCAAAATACTCTCAATGGGACCCTGAACTCACTTTAATCTCTACTCATAACTATTCACAAATATTCTTAACACTTCTAAAATATTATAACTATCCAAAAATATGTACGACTCTTGAGATAGAAAGCGTGACTATTTGGGTTATCATTTGAGTTAACGTGACTTTTGCTCTTAGCTATTGAATGGATGTGTTGGATTCGTGATAATTAAGGGATGTCCTTATTTATATACGGGCTATACTAGAGTTGACGAGGAATTGCTTTAAATTTTTTCTTTTTTTTTGGTTGGATGATGTGATAAGTTATATAGTTTTTGGGTTTATGTTGTGACTGTGATTGAGTTAGTCTTGTTGGGTTAGTTGCGTGTTGATGTACTGGAGTTGTATGGATGCTTGAAACTGAAGTATTTGCTGGTTGGGATTGCTTGAGACATGTGGGACTGACATCTACGATAATAATATTAATCGATCATGTGTGTGAGATAGATTAGTTTGCAAATTGTTTAATTGATCGACATGCCAGGAGTAAATGAGGGTTGATTTATTGCTATAAATAGCTAAAGTAGGATTTGCCTTTAAATTTAATTGCTTATATAATTGTTTTATTCTACTCATAAGAGGGTGAAATTTTTTGGTTAACTAAGTATATATGCTGGTTTAGTTATTAACGTGTGCACAAATATTATAATATAGGTTATCATGACCTAGCTAGATTACAATTTCAGAACATAGAGAATACACTGCAAGAGTCAGGTAAGCGGAGTTTCTATACTAGATTTGCATAAAAAAAAATGAACTGAAATTAGTTTGTAAAATGTGCATGTTATGTTTTAAAAGAAAATGTGGAAAAAAAACCTCAGTTATTTGTTATGCATTCAGTCATGAAATCTGTATGAAAGAGAAAAATACTTTTTGACATGAATAGTGTAGACATGACCAATATTTGACATGTTTCTGAAATGTGTAAATGAGCGAATATGAAATCTGAGAATTTTTGTACATGTTATACGAAAATGTTTTGGATTTATTTTTTATCATATGAATATGCTTAGCACTTTGTTTGATATGATATGCATCTGAAAACCCTTTGGCATGATTTTATGTTTCTATTTTGATTCTGATAATGATAATGATATGATACTTCTGATTCTGTTATATGGTTGGTACCAACACTTTTGATATGATATGAGTGCCCCCACTTTGGAAACAAAATAGTTTTCTAGTGTTCTTTCCTATGTGCACACTCGGGGCTCCGAGAATGAATAAAGAAAAGTTTCACATTCTGATACTACTTGGTCTGGCCACCAGGGATAGCACAACCCTACTACGGGGGTTAAACATGGTATATGATATGATATGATATGAAATTATATGATAAGATGAAGATGTTCAATTATGTTATGCGGTCTCTTCTTATAGATGCTCCCAAGAGTTTGTCACTCACCTCAAAAGTTTGTCTCTTTTTATTTCTTTTTCTTTTCAATATATTTTTTTATAATATTACTCATGAGTGTTCTCTTCTTATAGATGCTCCCAAGTGTTTTTCACTCACCTCAAAAGTCAGACTTTATGCTAGGACCTAGATACATGAGTATCTCCTCCAAATATTATTTTGCACAATCCATTTTTGTTGCTCATCCTTTTCCACAATGATTTGAGCCATGATTCTTTCTATAAGGACTTAAGGGATAGATACGTATATAGTCTTTTTCTTTTTCCGCAATGATATAACAATGACTTTTTCTATATGGATCATCTATTTGTGTTTGGCGAGGGAAGATCTCTTTAATATTGTACTAGGTTCAACTAATATTAGTCAATTTAAGGCATAAACTCCCTCAATGGTGAGCATCTTAATTAGCCATTTAAACTTTGATTATAAGATGCATGCATATAAGTTCCTCACAATGCTTTGTAAATGAACATTCTCAAGATGATTCATAGGGCTATTATGCAAAAAGTGAACTGTATAAAGTAGAGAGATGCATAAGTTCAAGAATTTATTTTGTGAGAACACATGTGCTCAAAACTTTGACATATCAAGCACGCACTTCCAGAAAAATTAGAAACATACCAGAAATTTTTTATATTTTTCTTATTTAAAAAAACTGAAATCAGAAATACAAATTAAAAACAGAAAAATAAAATGCATGTCGTAGACTAATGAAATCGTGTTTGTCTTTTTCTGCAATGATATCACATACACCAATTGCCTTTCTTAAGAACGCAAACCTTAGACCATCTAAAGGTTTAGCAAACAAGTCAACCAATTGATGTTCAGTAGGCACATGTTCCAACGATACTATTTTAGACTCAACCAAATCTCTTATAAAATGATATCTAATATCAATATGCTTGGTTCTTGAGTGTTGATTAGTATTTTTTGAAATACTTATTGCACTAGAATTATCACAATAAATCATCATAGCATCTTGAGACAAACCATAATCTTAAAACACATTTTTCATCCACAAAAGTTGTGTACAACAACTCCCTGCAGCTATATATTCAACTTCAACAATAGAAGAGGAGATCGAGTTTTACTTTTTACTTACCCAAGCGACAAGATTCCCTTCTACATAAAAACATCCACTAGTAATACTCTTCCTATCATCAGCATTCACAGCCCAATCAGCATCCGAATAACCAGAAAGTGTTAGATTAGTATCTTTAGAATACCATATCCCATAATCAACAATTGCACTAAGATATTTTATGATTCTTTTTACTGCTGTAAGATAAGATTCTTTAGTGTTGGCTTGAAATCTAGCACACACACCAACACTAAAGGTTATATCGAGTCTACTTGCTGTGATATATAATAGACTTCATATCATACTTTTATAAAGAGTAAGATCAATGTTTTTATCTGTAAGATCATTGCTATTTTTACTAATGTGCTCACGGGAGTACGAGCATTGCTTTTTCCTTCCATTCCGAACTTCTTAACAAGGTCTCTAGCATACTTAGATTGTGAAATAAAAATACATTATTTACATTGTTTTACTTGAATACCCAAGAAAAAGTTTAGCACACCAATCATACTCATTTCAAATTTAGATTTCATTTCATCAGCAAAGTTATATGCAAGAGACTCAAGTGTTGCTCCAAATACAATATCATCAACATATCATCAACAATTAAAAGTTGTTTACCTAATGATATTCTTATGAAAAGAGATCTATCGACTTGTCCTCTAATGAAACCATGATCAAGTAAATAGGTTGTCAATCTTTCATACCAAGCACGAGGTGATTATTTTAATCCGTAAAGAGCCTTATTTATCCTGTACACATATTTAGGATAGAGGTAATTAATAAACCCTTTAGGTTGTTCAACATATACCTCTTATTGTAGTAGACCACTTCGGAAGGCACTGTTGACATCCATTTGATTTAATTTCAAGTCTAGATGACAAGCAAATGGAAGGATAATGCGGACAAATTCCAGACGAGCCACCGAGGCAAATGTTTCATCAAAATCGATCCCCTCTACTTATGTGTATCCTTGTGCAACCAGCCTTGCTTTATTTCTCACAATAGTACCATGCTCATCGTACTTGTTTTTGAAGATCCACTTAGTCCCAGAAATGTTGTAATTTTCTGGTCTAGGGACTAATTCTCATACATCATTTCTAGTGAATTGATGGAGTTCTTCATGCATGGCGTTGACCCAACTTTCATCATTCAATTCTTCCTTAACTCTCTTGGGTTCAACCTGTGACAAATAACATACAAAAGAAATCTAATTTAGTACTCTTTTTCTAAGTCTCATACCTTCATCTAGCTCACCAAGAATATTCTCCTTTGGATGATTTTGAATAACCCTTGAAGAGGGTTATTTGACTTTGTGAATTTTCTGGTGTTTCTCTATGTGATCTCCTTCATTTTGCACTTGTAAGTCCTCTTCATTATTTTGCACGAACTCCTTCATATTTTCAAGTTCTTTCATAGTAGTCTCAGCTGAATGTAATCTACAACCACATTAATTGATTTCATAGCAGATTTTGTGTGTAAGTTGTAAACTCTATAGGCCTTACTATTTGGAAAATAACCAAGAAACACTCGTTCATAACTCTTGCTCTCAAATTTATGTTGGTCTCTTAAGATGTAACATTTGCTACCAAATACTCTAAAGTACTTTACCGTGGGTTTTTTATTTTTCCACAAACACCATTAGGAGTATGTTTGGTGCAGGGTCTTAGGACTACTCGTTTCAGGATGTGGTTTGCTGTGTTTACAGCTTCACCCCAAAAATATAGCGCCATCTTCTTATTACTTAACATAGTTCGAGCCATTTCTTGAATTGCCCTATTTTTCCTTTCTACCACTCCATTTTGTTGTAGAGTAATAGGTTCAGAAAATTTCTGATATATGCCCTATTCTTTACAAAAATAAGTAAAATTAATATTCTCAAATTCTCTACCATGATCACTACGTATTCTAGAGATAGAAACTTCATTTTCTATTTGTAGTTTCTTGAATAGTTTCTTGGTAAGGTCAAAAGTTTCAGATTTTTCTCTCAAAAGACTGGTCCATGTATATCTCAAAAAAGCATCCACAATCACCATGATGTACTTCTTTCCACCAAGACTCTTGGTTTGTGTTGGACCCATCAAGTCCATATGCAATAGCTCAAGTGGTTGAGAAGTGAGAATATGAGAAACTTTCTTGTGTTAAGCTCTGGTTTACATTCCTTCTTTGGATGCTCCACAAACTATTTTCTTAGCTTTAATAGCCTTGGGCAGTCCATTTGCAGCTTCTCTTTTTGAGATCTTTGATAGATCTCTAAAAGTAATGTACTCTAGCCGTTGATGCCACAACTCAGTTTCATCAAGTAAGACTCTATGGCAGCTCAACCTTGATGTTGGAGAGACTCCATAGCAACTATATGAGGTTTTTCTGCCCTTTAAGATCCATTCCCTGGCTTGATTATAAACATTGCATTCATCTTTTGAAAACTGCACAGAGAGATTATCATCACAAAACTGACTAATGCTGAGTATATTAGCTTTAAGACCACTAACAAATAAAAAATTATGTAGAATAGGCAATTTAGGTATTTTAATACTCCCTTCCCCTTCTACTACAGCCTTGCTACCATCTCCAAAGGTCACGATGCCTCTACAGGTTAGTTCAACCTTCTTGAATAATGTTTTATCTCCAACATGTGTCTCGAACAAGCATTGTCCAAGTACCAAAGACAATCTTCCATTGATCTTAAGTGTTGTGTGAGCAACAAGACACATAGCATGTTACTTCATCACCCGCTTTGCCTTGAGTTTTGACTAGTTCTTTTCATTTGCACTGCTTTGAATGATCTTTTCTTTATACTTACCTTTCTTCATCATTTTTGTCGTTGAATTTCAATGTAGATTTATTGAATAAGCTAACTTAGGTACATCATGAGTTTGAATGTTTATACCTGGACTTCTTTTAACAAAAACAATACATTTAGATGCAGTGGCAGCGGATGATGATGCTTATTTTTCTTTCCCTTTGGAAGTCGTATATCCTAGGCCAGTTCTATCACTAGTTAATTTTTGAAAACTCAACATTTCTCACTAATTTTTGTGTAGCGGTTTTTTGTTTGCACTTCTGAAAATTTTCCAATTCTTTTTCTAGTGCAACTTTTTGTTCCTTTAATCGTGATGCTTCAACATCAAAAATTTTTAATGCCTCAGAAAAGTTTTTTTTTTCTCATTTTCCATAGCAGTAAGTTTATTGTACAGCTTCTTGTTGAGTTTCTTTAGTTTGACCACTTCTTCACACACATCATTGTATGCTTCCTGTATACTTAGTTCTTGGTCAGCATCAACAAGTGATACATCCAAATCACAATCATCACTTTCACTTTCAAATTTTGTAAGTGTAATCTTAGGAAAATTATTCACAACAGTAGAAAAATTCATAAAATATTTTTCATCATCTGAGGATGAATTTGAGCTTTTAGAATCTGAACTGTCACTAAGTGTGACATTCAATGTTCTTCCTTTACTTTTCTTGAAATTTGGACATTCAATTCTTATATGACCATAACCAGAACATTCATGACACTTCACTTTGTCCTTTTTCTCAACTCCATCTTATTTCAATTTTCAGACTCATTTTTCTTAGCAAGAAATTATTTCCCTCGTTTTTGTTTACCACTAGTCTTTTTATTAAACATAAATTTTCTTAACTTTCTCGCAATGAGGGCTATGTCCTCATTGTTCAGATTTTCTTTATCAGAAACATCCTCATGACTTTCTTTTACAATTTTTAAAGCCATAGACTTACCTTTCTTTGGTTGAGGAAGTGAGGATTCATACGTTTGTAAAGAACCAACCAGCTCTTCAACCCTTATTGCATCCATATTTTTACTTTCCTCAATAGCAATCACTTTAGGCCGAAATCTTTTAGATAGCGACCTCAAAATCTTCCGCACAACTCTTGAGTCTTCAACTTTTTCACCTAGATTAAACCTAAAATTTACAATTTTATTTAGCTTAGCATAAAAAACATTAAAATTCTCATCTTCCAGCATCTTAATCTCTTCAAATTTTGGGGTTAACAATTGTAATTTAGAGTTTTTTACAATTTTTGTTCCCTCATATGCAACCTCCAAGATGTCTCATGCATCTTTTGCAATCTCGCACATGGAGATTCTCTTAAATTCTTCCGGAAATACAACCATGAAGATAGCATTTAGTCCTTTACTATTCCAACTATAATTATTAGCCTCATCTCTTGTCCAAGCATCAATGTTTGCTTCGGGTTTTGTCCATCCTTGTTCAACGGAATATCATACTCGTTCATCCAACGATTTAAGGAAAGCTCTCATGCGTACTTTCCAATATGCATAATTTTCACCATTTAAGTGTGGCGGGGCAGCCAATGATGACATATTCAACAGGGGCACGGATCACACTCAGATGAATGAACCACGCTCTAATGTCAATTGAAATTCTCAATATACCCTTGTGTAATCATAAGATAATCTACCAACTCACTTGAACAACTTGGTTAGAAATCAATCTTGTGATTATTTAAACAATCAAAAGACTTGAAGTAAATAAATAAATTTGCATAACACAACGATTGGTTATGAAGAGAAACCCTTTGAAGAACTCCTCAAAGGTAAAACTCTACGAGGCAGCCAAACCCAGAAAAAACAATTTTATTATTTGAAAATCAAATTACAAATAAGTTCTCAATTACAAAACCTTTGTATTGACTATCTTACTTAACCAGAGAAACGACCCATTTGTCTTCTACTGCAATAGCAGCCAGAATCTCGCTATCTTCAAATATTGTCTTTTCTCATGGATCTCCAGTGGCTGAAATCCAATCAACGATCCTCCAAATTTGGAGCACGATCACACTCAATGAGAGATGAAAAACAAGGTGAAAAATCTCCAGTTAGTTTTCACTCTCAATCTCTTGGAATATACTCTCGATAATTCCTGGCTAAACCTTTGAAGAGTTATTAAACCGAATCCCTTAAAATATAAAGTCTAGAAAGAGTTCCAATTGAGGTAGGACTCTTCTAATGGATCAAGTCTGTCGCGAGAACGTCTCAGGTTGTTGACATTTTGCGATAACTCTTCACTACAGATTCTAATTCAAGTTCAATCTTCTATTCTGGATAAGTGCATATCCTTATGGACTTGATTTTCACATAACTGACTTATCTAAACAAACTCTAAGGCTTCTAAATAAATTAAATGTTGTTGTAGATAAAGTCAATAATTATTTTACATTCATCCAAAAATACAAATATAATGATAGGATAAACTCTATCATTTAGTCACATAGTCCTAGCCAAACTTTTGTATTTACAAAGATGATCTTCCCATTGGAAAGAGGGAAAATCAATTCTAACTGACCCATGTATCATCTCACCATTCACTTCACCAAAACCTTCTTGTCTATAGTGATGCACTCTTGAAGAATTTTCTTCTCTGTGAGGGCTTCCATTCCTCCTTTCACTGCATCTGACTGCTTCTTCAAGGCTAACATTTCTGTCTCCAATGTCTTCAGCTAGGACTCAATGATTTTTTTAACCCACTCAGCCCCTCTTGTAACTAGATGATGCGAATCCCTTCAACCATGGTGCAAATCTACAACCGAGGACTGACTTGGCTCTGGATACCAAATGTTACACGGCTGGATAATGCAAGGATAGATTCTCACTTCGAGGGGAGCTCCTCCAGGGAATGGGACAAAAGAGAGAATTTGAGAGAAACAAACTTGTATTGATTTTTCTTAAAGTAGAAACAACGTCCCACTACAATCCTTATACCCTCCGACATCCTAACTGAAAAAGGAAATAGTAACAACTTGGTGCATGGCACCTAATACAAATAACAGATGCAGTTAAACTAAGAAATGGAAATGCAATACAAAAATACAATTCATTTAAGTAAAAATAACCATAGACTAAGCCTCAGCCCTTCAATGGAACAAGCTCTCTAATTCTTAACCCACACAATCTCCTGGCCCACGGCCCGTTTCAATCCTTAAACAGTTGACTTTAGGCAAATACGAACAGACTTCACTTCAGATTAGGTCTTCCTCTCTTCGATTTCCCCTTTCTCAATCCTGAACCCTAGCCTCTCCTCCTCCCATGGTTGTCCCCTAGCCATGATATCCTTGACCAGTTTGAGTACGTTGGATATATTTTCAGAATCTGGCTAAACTCGAAGAGAAAAGAAAAAGATAAAAATTGTGACAAAATTATTTTCTTTCATTCATCAGCATAAATTATGTGTTTTTGATCAGTAGGCAACAACTAAAGGCAATGTCTTAAAACCATACTACCAATCATAATTTTATTATAATAATTTATTACCTTTCCCATAAAAAGAAAATACTACAAGTCAATTTGTAGCTCTGTTGGTAACTGTTGCAAATCACGAAAAGCTCAGCCTGGGTAGGGTTGAGAGTGATGGCCTAGGAGTAGAGCTGCTTGGCCAGCTCGAAGTAGTCGTCAATGAACACTTCCCTCGCCTTGGTTTCGAGATCGGACTCCATGGATGGTGATACAGTGAGAGAGAGAGAGAGAGAGAGAGAGTTGAAGAGATTATTAGATTTGTGGGAAGGGAGGAGGGAGAAAAACATTGGTTTTAATTTTATTATCTTTCTGCGGCAGGTTGTCCTCACCGCAAAATATAGTAACTTCGTTGCAACAATAAATACCCATAATTCGAAAAAGTAATTAAGGTAAGTTTATTTGCTGCAAGATAATGTCGCCGCAAAAAGTTAAATACACCACTACAAAAACTAATAACACATGAGAAAATTAATGATTTTTGGCAACACTATTTGCGACAAAAAAAAGTCGCCGCAAAATACAATTTTCTTGCCATAAAAACGTTTTTATCCCACAAAGTTGTACTTGTCGACGGTATCTCATGGTAGAAGGTCCTTTCTTTTTCCACGAACAGTTTTTATGTCATTAGCTATTTATTTGCCATCAGTGTATATATCTTGGGAAAAAAATTCTTGACAAAAGATCATATTTCTTGTAGTGGCGGAGCCTTACCCGTGTCAGAACGTTCGGTTTAAACGTCAACATTTCTGGTAGCTAGTGTATTATATACCTTACCCGTGTCAGAGCGTTCGGTTTAAACGTCAACATTTCTGGTAGCTAGTGTATTATGTAGCAAGCTGCCAAGCACTGCTTCATTTCATTAATGTTATGACCAAACACTTCCGAATACAACCAATTCAAAAACGCCACGAGTTCAGTTCCCTTGGGTATGCATGGAATATATGCATAGTAGTTCTGCAAATAATTTGATGAATGTAGTTTTGAATGAGTCCTAAATTATGTGCATCTGTTTCAGTACCATTTCTTTTGGCCAACTTTCCTAGTATAAGATTAACAAAATGAGTGGCGCCCCACAAGAAATTATAGAATTGGACGTGTATGGATCGAAACAAGCTGTTCTCTTTCCCTGAAATGGCTGATTGTAAATATATAATATAGAATACCATATATTGTAGGACACGTTTAAGTACTATATATTGGAAACCATCGACATTGTAAGCACGAGCGAGGCCTATTAAAAGTCAAACACATATAATGATAATTATTTGCAAACAATAACTTACAAGCACTTTCAAACAACAGCTACGAAAATGATGGATTGAGCAAGTGGAAGCTACATATATATATATATAGTAATGCTACATACAGTCATAGAATGCGTAATTACTGTGCAGTCCCATATTTATTTACTTTTTTCAAAACGACTGCACGACGCTTGCACACTCACGACTGCAAGTATCATTTCTATAGAATGCGTAAATGCTGTGCAGTCGCTTTGAAAAAGAGCGGGGTCTACTCATAAAAAATTAATTTCTTTTCATGTGGATCCTATATTTATTCACTTTTTTTAAAACGACTGCACGACGCTTACACACTCACGACTGCAAGTATCATTTCTCATATATATATATATATATATATTGTGATCGTCAGCTCTTATATATAATATAATTATTATCCCAGCATTTAAATTTTTCTGATCGTTTGGATTCTCTTATCGATCATGAGCTGTAACCGATCGAGAGGCAATTCCCTTTATTTTATTTTCTTAATTATCAGGTCCTGTGAAGGTTGCCAAATGCCAACTCTATATAAACCCTAGTTATTGATCATACAGACCAGTCGAAGGGCACACGCAGAAGCATTCCCAAACAACAATTAATAGAAGAGCGCTAGCCGTTTGGATTGGTGTAAATTTAGTACAATGGCCACCTTGAGAGTTGAAGTAATCTCCAAAGAAATCGTCAAACCTTCTTCTCCAACCCCAGATCACCTCCACCATTACCAACTCTCCTTCAATGATCAAATGGCTCCCCCAGTTTATAATCCTTTGGTTCTCTTCTATGTCTCGGTTGAGGGCACCAAATTCAACGTCGTTGACATATCCAACTGCCTTAAGAAATCCCTCTCCGAGGTCTTAACCCTTTACTACCCACTCTCCGGACGCACCAAAGACAACAGTTTCATCGACTGCAACGACGAGGGCATTCCTTACCTTGTAGCTCGAGTCAAGTGCAATATTTCTGATGTTATTCAGAACCCAGTACCTGGAGAACTCAACAAGTTAGTCCCTTTTGAACTCGACGCTGTCACTGATATCTCCTTTGGCGTCCAACTCAACGTGTTTGATTGCGGTGGGATCGCCGTTGGAGCATGCATCTCTCATAAGATTGCAGATGCGTTGTCGTTCTTCGTGTTCATCAATACCTGGGCAGCCACTGCTTCCGGAGACACAGATATAGTTTCTCCGAAATTTGTAGCCGCCTCGCTTTTCCCACCAAAGAAAATACCTGGGGTTTTTCCCGTCGGAGTTGGGATCACAAAGGATAATATCATAACCAATAGGTATGTGTTCGATGCCTCGATGATTGAATCTCTTAGAGAAAAATACTCTGACAGCAACGACTTTGAGGATCAGAAACTGCCATCGCGCGTCGAGGCTTTGTCGGCTTTCATTTGGAGCCGATTCGTCGCCGTCACCAAGGATGAATCCGAACCGCAAAAGCTGTACGCAGTGAATCATGCAGTGAACCTGCGCCCGAGATTCGACCCTCCACAACCACAATCTTCCTTCGGCAATCTTTTCTCCCTTGCCATTACAGTTCCGTCATTGGAGGCAGGGGAAGCGGCCGGTCCTGGTCTCGTGCGCCAGATGAGAGCTCAAATAAGCAAAGTTGACAAAGATCACGTGAAGGAATTCCAAGGAGGAAGCCAGCAATGGGATTCCATGAGGGACCGTGCTGCAATGTTCATGAAGGGAGAGATGGTTACGTTCAGTTTCACAAGTTTGTGCAGGTTACCTCTGTACGAAGCTGACTTTGGTTGGGGAAAGCCTATTTGGGTTGGGTCGCCTGCTCTGAATTTCAAGAACTTGGTTTTCTTCATAGATACCCCATCGGGCGATGGAATAGAAGTATACGTTAGCTTGAAGAAGGATGAGATGGCTAAATTCGAGAGGGACGAGGAGTTCCTAACTTTCGTTTCTCAAACTTGAGGTATTGAAGTGAAGAAGAATTAATTAATGCGTATTCTCAAGTTTGAGTAAATATGCGAATAAAACTGTAAAGACAGCGTCAATTGCCTTCCCATTTTATGTCCGTTTGAGTCGATATCCTGATATATCGCTACAATAAAATTACTTGTTTACGATCAATTATTTATAATAAAATAATTATTTATAATTAAATTAAATTTATTTTTATCATATATAATCATTTCCATCGCAAAAAGATAATTATAAATATCCATCATCTGTTATCTTCTGGATAGGTGCATGCATATATCGCTCTTCAAGTCCTAATTTTTTTTTCCCCTTTTGTGTACTGGTTTTCTCAAGTGTGATTATATTATCATCATGTTTGCATGTTTTGACCAAGGGATCACAGTTAAAGTTTCAATAAATATTTTAAAAACTTCATGATGTACGTGTATCTAGTTTTATATGGATAGAGAGATTCGGTACGCGTACGTTACAGTACTGTCTAGGTACCACCGACCGATATTAATATATATTGCTACATTATAAATAGAAGTTATAAAAATAAATTGATCTTCACATAATTTTATTCGATATATTAAATATGAATCTTATCATCAGATATGTTACGTCAAGTTGGATCATTTTTTGAATTTACTTTCACGCCAAAGCATTTTTCTTAATCATTTACATGATTACGTCTAGCGCCAAGCACGCCAAGCACATATATGCCGTTACGTTTGCACGATTTTTACGCCCATGGACATCCTTGTAAATCTGCAGGGAACTGTACAGTATGCCGAAAGATTTTGGTCACTCTTCCATATTGAGATGAGTTGAGTTGTGAATAATAATATTTTATAGGTTCAATTGAGATGATTTTGTTTTTTTAAAATTGAGATGAGTTTAACTTTTTAAATTGAAATATATGAAGTAGGTTGAGATGATTTTGATATTTTTATAAAAAGTTAAAAAAATAATAAGTCTCATTCATGATTAGTTTAAAATGAATTGTGTTTGATTCAACCATCAATCACAACTAAAGGAAAAAAAAAAAAAGGGTACAATACAAGAGAACGCAAGTATATAAAGCCATAAAGTCCTTGCCTTCCGTGATTTCATGATCTTCCACACGAGACATGACTACTAAATTAAGCTCAACCCACGTCGTTCAATTAAAGCACAAGTACTGGCCACGCACGTACGTATTACCAAGATGCCGGATCGTTTTAGTGATTGAGGTGAGGTGGGCTACTGTAGATTTCCTCTCTGGCTTTGGCCCGAGTAGAGGTATTCTCACTGCTTTATGCAGTAATGAGTTTGTAACATACGAGATCAGTACTCACCCGCTTTCTAAAATTTTTGGATTTATGTGTAAGAAAAGTTAGTTGATTTGTCGAATATTTATATGAGCTGATAAATATTTTCAAGAGATAAGTTAGAATATTGTAGAGTTTTGATTTAAGGCCCAAAACTTAGAAAAAAGTCATTTCATTTTATTTTTTTAATTCACTACCATACTTGAACCCAAATGTTTTTTAAATGGGCCCAAAAGCCCAAGCCTATGGGAACTTAGGATCCGACTCCATGTGATACACATCTCTACGCTCATGCACTAATTCACATCTCTCCCTTTTGTTTCTCTAGGGTTTTTTTATCAGTTTTTGTTACTATATTTATGCGCCTTAAACACGTCATGCACACTTCTCTTCCTTCTAAACACAAGACCCCACGACAGAACAACAACCTTTGCCCTACTAAACCACGAAGTACGTACACTGCCATAAAGATAGTAAACACAGCGTTTGGTGCAGGACCAAGTTTGGTGCAACGAGAGGAAAAGAATGAGAGGGAGAGAGAGAGACGTTTACGTGTGGAGAAATGAAGTAGAAGAGTAGATCGGGTGTTTTGAGATGCAGGTTCTCTTTTGTTGGATGCCTTATGTGTTGAGTTGTAATTGACCGGTGTGAAAAATAGATTTATACCCATCCAGCTGCAAGTTTTTCCCTTATACATGATACAAGTTCAAGTCTAGAAAATAAAACAGATAGCAGCAAGTTCTTTAAACCCTAGCATTCTCTTTTTCGGTAGGGGTTTGGGGCTTCAGGGTTACAAGTTAACAAAATAGATGTGTGATTCATTCCGGATCAAATTTCGTACATTTCCGTTCATTGCGGCCAAATTCTAGTATTTCAGCATAAATATGGGTTTATTGGCAATTTTAAAAACCTTTCAAAAAGTGAAGACAAATTAGTAATTTAGAAATTTTGTTTCATCTGGCAGCCATTCTTTACCCCATTCCCGATGAGCTGATGGCCCAATACCCTAAAATCAAACTCTCTCTCTCTCTCTCTCTCTTCGCACTTTATGTGGAGAATGTAGATAGTACTTTTGTGATAAGAAGTACGAACTATTATAGGAAAGCAAGTGAAAAAAAATTGGCTAGAGCCAAACCCACGAACAAAATAAATTAATTTTCTTTAATAGGAATAAATTTATGATTCACAATTTTTGCTTTAAATGGAGTAATTAGTGTCAATAATACATGTAAATGAGTTCCAAGGGAGAAGAAGAGAATAGGAGTCTTACAGAGCCTATGCTTTGCATGTCTATCTCAACCAAGAAGGCAGTAGAAAAAATGAAAATTGACAGTGAGAGAGTTAGAGACGACCATAAATATGGTTAGGGGTGTAATCGGTCCAGTTTGATCCGGTTTTGGACAAAATTTGGGACCGAACCAGTATGCACTAGTTTTGCATTTTCAAGAACCGATTCTGCACCGATTACCCCCCTAAACCGGTACTTTGAGATTTACCGATTTTGATCCAGTTTTTCAGTTTTAATATACTATATTATATAATATATAATATATATAATAGTATATTATAGTAGTTTTTCAGTTTTCCAATGTCTCAACTTAATAACCACCAAGACGTAATTCAAAACTTTGCACGATACACCCACTTAATATTTTGTGAGGCAAAATATGCATCAAAGATAAAATAAAAACTAAATTATACAAACTCATGTAGAAAACCTAGAGAATACTAACCAAATACGGTGTGCGTTCCATGTGCTACCACAAAGTTAGCACGGGGGCCCCACTCGACGACAGTCAGGGAAGCATGCCGATGGTATAGAGGAAACTAGCTCAACTAGCCTCCAACCCATTAGTGAGGTGCGTGGCAATGGTTGGTAGTTAGAAAGCAAAAACTCGGAGATTTTTCTTTCCTACAAAAAAATAAAAACACAAGGAAAACAAAGGGAAAAGGAAAAAAAGAATTGAAAAATAAGTGAATTAAGTTAAAGGGAAAATGTATCCTACAAGAAAACAAAAAGTAACAAAAATAGGCATTCAAAGAATTGCGATTGGTGGAGCGGTTAAGACGTGTGGCCCTCATTCATGCCAATGACGACACTTGAGAGATCCACATGAGGGTAAGTCGTCGGTAGCTAGGATTGGGTGGGTTTAGCTAAGTTTGTGGAGGACACTTCATCGGTGAAGAACACGTTTGTAAAAAATGGATAAAGACAATAGATCTATCTAACTTCCAAAATTCAAACCAAAATGGAGAAAATTAAGGTATTTCAAAAGCATTCCTAACACCCAAAATTAGTAGTATTGAACCAAAATTAGGGATGCAATTGAATCTCGCAATAATGTTCGTCCTTTTGACAAAACTCCATCTCTTTCCTTCTTATTTATTTATTTTTTCTCTTCTCTCTTCCACCAAACATTCAACATTTCCTCAAGAAGAAATTTTTTATGCATTATACATAATACAAGTTCAAGTCCGGAAAACAAAACAAAAAGTAACAAGTTACTTAAACCCAAGTGTTTTCTTTTTGGGTGTGTGGTTACATCCTTAGGGTTAAATTTTAACAAAAATAGGTATGTCATTAATGTTTTTAGGATCAAATTCCATACATTTTAGTCCATTATTCTAGTATTTCATCCAGAATATGGGTTTGGTCCGAAATTTATATACGTGGTATTTAAAAAAAAAAAATTGAAAACTGAGGACAAACTGGTGATTTCAAAAGTTTGTTTTATCTAGAGCCCATTCTTTACCCCCTTCCCAATGAGATGATGGCCTGATACCCTAAAATCAAAGTCTCTCTCTCCCTCTAAGTGTGTGTTTGCTTTTTTTGGCGAGTATAGATAAAACTTTTGTGAATATTTAAGAAGTGAGAACTGTCATAGAAAAATAAGAGGAAAACAATTGGCTGGAGATAAACCCCACAAACAAAATGATTAATTATTTTTCTTCAATAAGAATAAATTTATGATTGGCAATTTTCTCTTTAAAGAGAGTAATTATTGTGAGTTATATATATATATATATATATATATATATTTATGTAAATGAGTTATGTGGGATAAGAGAATAGGAGTCTTAGAGAACCCACTTAATATTTTGTGAGGCAAAATAGGCATCAAGGATAAAATAAAAACTAAATTATACAAACTCATGTAGAAAACCTAGAGAATACTAACCAAATACGGCGTGCATGGGTTCCATGTGCTACCACATAGTTAGCACTGGGGCCCCACTCGACGACAGCCAGGAAAGCATGCCGATGGTATAGAGGAAACTAGCTCAACTAGTCTCCAGCCCATTAGTGAGGTGCGTGGGAATGGTTGGTAGTTAGAAAGCAAAAACTCGGAGATTTTTCCTTCCTACAAAAAATAAAAACACAAGGAAAACAAAGGGAAAAGGAAAAAAAGAATTGAAAAATAAGTGAATTAAGTTAAAGGGAAAATGTATCATACAAGAAAACAAAAAGTAACAAAAATAGGCATTCAAAGAATTGCGATTGGTGGAGCGGTTAAGACGTGTGGCCATATGGTCGGTAGCTAGAATTGGGTGGGTTTAGCTAAGTTTGTGGAGGACGCTTCAATGGTGAAGAACATGTTTGTAGAAAATGGATAAAGACAATAGATCTATCTAACTTCCAAAATTCAAACCAAAATGGAGAAAATTAAAGTATTTCAAAAGCATTCCTAACACCCAAAATTAGTAGTATTGAACCAAAATTAGAGATGCAACTGAATCTCGCAATAATGTTCGTCCTTTTGACAAAACTCCATCTCTTTCCTTCTTATTTATTTATTTTTTTCTCTTCTCTCTTCCATCAAACATTCAACATTTCCTCTAGAAGATATTTTTTTATGCATTATACATAATACAAGTTCAAGTCTGGAAAAGAAAACAAAAAGTAACGAGTTACTTAAACCCAAGAGTTTTCTTCTTGGGTGTGGGGTTCCGTCCTTCGGGTTAAATTTTAACAAAAATAGGTATGTCATTAATTTTTTTAGGATCAAATTCCATACATTTTAGTCCATTACGGCCTTATTCTAGTATTTCATCCAGAATATGGGTTTGGTCCGAAATTTATATACGTGGCATTTAAAAAAAAAATTGAAAACTGAGGACAAACTGGTGATTTCAAAAGTTTGTTTTATCTGGGGCCCATTATTTACCCCCTTTCCAATGAGATGATGGCTTGATACCCTAAAATCAAACTCTCTCTCTCTCTCTCTCTCTCTCTCTCTCTCTATGTGTGTGTATGCTTTTTTTGGCGAGTATAGACATAACTTTTGTGAATATTTAAGAAGTGAGAACTGTCATAGGAAAATAAGTGGAAAAAAATTGGCTGGAGATAAACCCCACTAACAAAATGATTAATTATTTTTCTTCAATAAGAATAAATTTATGATTGGCAATTTTCTCTTTAAAGAGAGTAATTATTGTAAATTATATATATATATATATATATATATATATATATGTAAATGAGTTATGTGGGATAAGAGAATAGGAGTCTTAGAGAACCCACTTAATATTTTGTGAGGCAAAATATGCATCAAGGATAAAATAAAAACTAAATTATACAAACTCATGTAGAAAACCCAGAGAATACTAACCAAATACGGTGTGTGTGGGTTCCATGTGCTACCACATAGTTAGCACGAGGGCCCCACTCAACGACAGTCAGGGAAGCATGCCGATGGTATAGAGGAAACTAGCTCAACTAGCCTCCAGCCCATTAGTGAGATGTGTGGCAATGGTTGGTAGTTAGAAAGCAAAAACTCGGAGATTTTTCTTTCCTACAAAAAATAAAAACACAAGGAAAACAAAGGAAAAAGGAAAAAAAAGAATTGAAAAATAAGTGAAATAAGTTAAAGGGAAAATGTATCATACAAGAAAACAAAAATTAACAAAAATAGGCATTCAAAGAATTGCGATTGGTGGAGCGGTTAAGACGTGTGGCCCTCATGCATGCCAATGACAACACTTGAGGGATCCACATGAGGGTAGGTGGTTGGTAGCTAGGATTGGGTGGGTTTAGCTGAGTTTGTAGAGGACGCTTCAATGGTGAAGAACATGTTTGTAGAAAATGGATAAAGACAATAGATCTATCTAACTTCCAAAATTCAAACCAAAATGGAGAAAATTATGGTATTTCAAAAGCATTCCTAACACCCAACATTAGTAGTATTGAACCAAAATTAGGAATGCAACTGAATCTCGCAATAATGTTCGTCCTTTTGACAAAACTCCATCTCTTTCCTTCTTATTTATTTATTGTTTTCTCTTCTCTCTTCCATCAAACATTCAACATTTCCTCAAGAAGATATTTTTTATGCATTATACATAATACAAGTTTAAGTCCGGAAAACAAAACAAAAAGTAACGAGTTACTTAAACCCAAGTGTTTTCTTTTTGGGTGTGGGATTGCGTCCTTAGGGTTAAATTTTAACAAAAATAGGTATCAGGCCATCATCTCATTCGAAATCACCAATTTGTCCTCAGTTTTCAATTTGTTTTTTAAATGCCACGTATATAAATTCCGGACCAAACCCATATTCTGGATGAAATACTAGAATAAGGCCGTAATGGACTAAAATGTATGGAATTTGATGCTAAAAACATTAAGGACATACCTATTTTTGTTAAAATTTAACCCTAAGGATGCAACCACACACCCAAAAAGAAAACACTTGGGTTTAAGTAACTTGTTACTTTTTGTTTTGTTTTCCGGACTTGAACTTGTATTATGTATTATGTATAATGCATAAAAAATTTCTTAAGGATGCAACCACTCCGCCCATGTAGGGGTGGGGGCCCCCACCTCGCTTCTAGCACCCCTAGAGGGGCGGGGGGCGGGGAGGGCCCAACCCCACCCCACATTTCTCCTGCCCCACCCCTACTTATATGTTTATATATATATATATATATAAATATATATTACAATTTGTTAGACTTGTTCACAAAGTAAATTTAAAAACTACATAGTTTTTAAATTATAGTCATATTTATAAAATTTAAATTTACAATTTGGGTCTAAAAATATATTTTTAATCATTTTTTTACCTATAAATAATTTTTAAACCGAGTGGAACATAGTCCATTTTTTAAGTAGACATAAGGCGGAGCAAATTGGGAATCTGCCTCACACCCTGCCCACCAGGGCGAGGGACGGGGGTGAAAATCCCACTCCCCACTCCCCACCCCATGCGGGGTGGGGTGCCAGGAAGGGGTGGCCCTGCCCCATAAGGGCGGTTAGCACCCCTACTTTATATGAGACCTCAATAAATTCTACTGAGAAAGATGAACGAAATTAGCCATACAAAATATTTATATATAAAATAGAGGAAAATGATATTATGGCTTCTAAATATTCCCACTTGTGTATTTTAATTTCTTTTATTTTTTTTCTTAATGGTTAAGAAAATAAATTATTAGTAAATTTGTATTTTTTTTAATGGTTAAAGATGATTAAAAAATATTTTTTTAAAAAATTCCACACTAGTGTGCATATTTGGGATGCACATTTGGCGTGCACCCCGGCATTGTTCTTAAAAATATATAGTATAATTTAATTTATTTATAATTTTTTTAAAATTGTATAGTATAATTCTAATTTATTTATAATTTTTTTAGTCTAATGATTCCATTTATTTATATCATTTTTAAAAAATTAATATTCTTATTAACAATTTGGCACGCTCCTTATTTAAAATCGTTATTTAAGACCATAATTTTTACAAAAATCTATTAAATTTCATCTCAAAAACTCACATTTTTTCTCATTTTTCTCGACATTCAAACGTTCACGTGGTAGCCACAAGCCCACCAAATGGTGGGTCAACCGGGTGTTACCCGACCCGTAAGGCAATATCCCGAGAAGGCAAAGAGGAACTTGAGGAAGACTGCTAGGAGCCCTGGAGAGTACAAATCGAAGATAGCCATCCCATCGCCACAGCTCTCTCCAGCCTCCACCTGAACCTCCGTCTCCATTTTTTTTCCTCTCATCTGTTTGGCAAGCGAGTTTATCACGTTTAAATCTCTTACATACTTGAAAATCCATGGCTCCGAAGCCCAAAGACAAACCGAAACCTTCTCCTTCGTCGTCGCAGCCTCCCCCCGCCATCGAGGATCTCTTTACTTCCCTTAGCAAACACATCCAGAGATCTGATTTCGAACAGGCTGCCAAAGTCGCGGATCAAGGTTCAATTCTCATGTTCACTTTTGTCTCCTTCTACAAATTCGTCATTTAGATTTTCTTTTTGTATTTTTTTTTTAATTTCTGTGCAGTTCTTTCGATCGCACCCGGTGATGAGGACGCGATTCGGTGCAAGGTTGTGGCGTTGATTAAGGACGATAGGATCGAGGACGCGTTGTCGATGATTCAATCCTCCCAGAAGGTTCCGTTCGATTTTGGTTTCTTCAAGGTCCGTAATTTCACGCATTTGATTCGGTTTATAATCCCATCTTAAATGATTTAGGGTCGCCTTGTGTGTTACTTGATGTCGATATGCATTGCGGTACATAAATATGGATGAACCTTATTACATTGGTGGATTATGGTCAAAATGGAGAAATTTTAATCACTAGGCGCGCGTTGCGTTGACATTATGATTATTTTTTCTAGTAAGTGACATAAAGTTTTATTGAATTAAGTAAATAGGCATTGTCCAAGTACACAAGGAAGTATGCAGGAAATATATGAAAGAGAACACCAAGTTAGAAGTTAGGAGCTAGAAAATGATATAAGAACATCTTGAGAGCTAGATCCATTGAGTACAATAATAGAAACCCAAAGAAATAAGGTGTGGAAAAAGAAACTTCTAAACTCATTTAAAGAGCACTTCTGATCATCAAAGCTTGGATCATTCCTTTCAAGCCAAATGCATCACATAAGACATGAATGAATCATTCTCCATATGGCAACAAAATGTAGGTTGGCCTGAAGGCCTTTCCAACAAGCAAAGAGATCCAACACCCTCCTAGGTATCACCCATGCAAGTCCGGTCCTACTAAAGATCTCATCCCATAACGCCCTTGCCATGGGCTTCGCCTATACATTCTTCTTTAATAAAATTACATTTTACTTATAAAAAAAAAAAAAACCTTGTCACCTCACAATGAAGTAATGAATGGTCCATAGATTCACCACTTTTCTTACACATATAACACCAATCCATAACAATAAGTCAACACTTTCTCAAGTTGTCCATGGTCAAGATTTTCCCAAGAGAGGAAATGGTTATGGAGGTGACAAGAGAGTTGTGGGATGAAGTCAACGAGATTCAGCATATCATGGGATTCTCACATGGAGGATGTGAAGACCAATTTAAAGCACTACTCACTGCGATTGAGGCAAGCCACTCACTTGAAACCAAATCAAGTTTTAAGAAAAGTAAGGAGTTAAAGCGTCTTTCTTGAGCAATCAACTACGACACTAAGGGTGGTAGCTCAAGTCGAGGGAAGACTAAAGGGAGGGCATCATGAAGACGTTCTCGTAGAGGGAGTTTTGGGTGGAGTATTAGTCTTACGGGAAACAATGGGTTGGGGTTGGGGAGGTGTGTTTTTATTCCAATTCGGGCTTGGTATTCTCGGTAGTTTTTCACGGGCTTTTTGGGTCTTTAGGAGCTCTCTAGTATGGACTAGGTGTTTTCTTGTATATGTTCAATGTACTTGGTTATTCCTATTGATATATATAATATTTTTACTGATAAAAAAAAATTCTGGTTCCTAGAATGTATTTAGGTGTTTTTTTGTATACTTAATGTGTACATGGGCTTCGCCTACTTCATTCGTATCAACAAAAATTTCATTTTTCTTATAAAAAAAAAAAAATTCCCAAGAGAGGCACTCCAATCAAGAAAAGCAACTTTGTGACATTATGCTTATTTTTCTGGCTTTAGCCAATTCTAATGATCCTAGCCTGATAAATAGCAGAAATAAAATGAAATAAGATGGAAGAGGAAGAATACATCAAACTCGTTTTTTTTTTTTTTTAAATAAAAAACTCGTACTCATAAAAGTTTCATTTTCGTAATATTGATTACTTCCCTACAAAAGTTGATTTTCAAAATTCTTATTACGGTAATATTCTTGTGTGTGTGCACATGCTCGTAGATCATTCAGTTTGTGATCTCTATTTAGTTTTGCTGGTAACGTGTTTCTGTCTCATTAAATACTACATGTTGTTATTCATCTAAAAAAAGTACAAGTTGTTGAGTCACTATTAGGAGAAAATAAACTAGAAATGACCAATATTTGCAAAATTTGATGCTTCTTGGAAGGTGATTCAGATTGCCTTTGAATTTAGGTACCATCTCTCTGCCCGTTATTTTCAAATTCAAGGATTTGCTTTTCTTTGTTCACATGTTAATTTTTGAAATGGACAAGCTTAGACTTTTCTTTTGTAACACTTTACTACACTAGTCGATTGTAATAGATTTCAATGGTATAAATAGTCATGAGTTCCTCGTATCTCTAGACAATCATGCCTAGGTGCTGCTCTTCTATATTTCTCGACTTGGGCTATGCCTATTACTCATCAATAAATTTTTTATTTATTGATAAGAAATGTTAGTTTTTCACACTCGTCAAATCTCTCTTTGCATTCAATTTTGAGCGTCTTAGCATCTTAAGTGGTTCATACGTGGGCTCAATCAAATGAAAACAGCCTGCATGTTTAATTATATATTTATTTAACTCAAGATTTTCTTCCTCAAATCCATTTTAGAGTTTCAATTATACATGTGCTCGAATACAATGCTCCAAGAGCATCCTAAATGCCTCATTGATGTTCTTATTTGTGCTTTTGCTATCTGTAAATAGGCATACTGCTTATACAGACAGAACAAACTCGATGAAGCTTTGGAGTCCTTGAAACGTCAAGAGGGTAATTCTGCAACGATGCTGTTAGAGTCTCAGATTCTGTATCGTCTGGGAAAAATGGATGCTTGCATGGATATCTATCAGAAGCTTCAAAAATCCAAGATAGACTCCATAGAAATAAACTCTGTTGCTGGTTTGGTTGCCTCTGGGAGGGCATCTGAAGTACAAAGAATGCTGGATACACTTAGGGTCAAAGCAACTAGCAGTTTTGAGTTGGCATACAACACTGCATGTTCTCTAATTGAGAGGGGCATGTACACAGATGCGGAACAACTCTTGCTGTCAGCCCGAAGGTAATGTACTATTTTGGTTGCTAAGAATTGATTTTCATAAGCCAGTTGCATTCAACTTAATTGAAGGACAACAACTTTGTTAAAGAGCATCTGTTCAAGCAAACTGTTTGCTCTTACATTTCTTAATAAAGGAAATCATTTTTCTTTTAATGTTCAACCTTGTTGGTCTTATCTATATTTTTGGTGATTATATCATGTGATCCAAAACTAGCTGCTCTTTATTGTGATAGTTTATTAAATTTATCAGCACCCTACCTCTGATCTGAATTTTTGAGGTCCAATTGGTCTATTTTGGCCACGGTTTTGAGTTTTCCTCTTCATGGGGGTTTTTTTAATTGGCACCAGGTGTTCGGACCAAAGTCTCGACTAATTCCAAGGGTGCACTAGCCCTTGGCTAGAAGTTTCCAGCATGTGCACTTCGGATAATTCAAGGAAATATTCCCCCAATCCGGTAGCCCTTAGAAATTGTTTGCACCCAAGGGATTGAATCTTAGACCTGAAGGGATCATACCACTAAGACCAAGGCTCTTACCACTTGAGCCAACCTCTAGAGGTTGGGGGGAGTACTTGTTTAGGCGGTGGTGAGACTGAGAAGGGAGAAAGAGATTCCTGTTTGTAGAAGGAAGTTTAAGGTTTGAATTAAGAGCCATCTGTAATCTTCGTATGGAAAGCCTCTCATTATTCTTGCCCTGGATCTAGGGCAAAAATAAATACATAAAACAATTTCTTGATATTTGTGATTGCTCTGTTCTGCTCAGTTTGTCTGTGTGACCGGAAACTTATCTCAGGTGACCATTGCAATGATCGTCAATTCAAAGTAACATCTTAGAATTAGAATGGTTTTCTTCAGTTGTTGTTTTTCTCAGAACCTGATATTCTGTCTTCCAAATCATGGTTGCACCTTAGTTTTTGTATAGATCTCTCTCTTCGACACTTGCAATAGTAACTTTGAAACTAGTTTCTCTTTTACTTGTGGTAATTATATGTACTATAAGGGAAATTGCCAGTCAAAAGGAAAAACTTTATTCTGGGTGGAGTTTAAATTCACTTTGAATGTAAGTTTTGTTGGAAGTTTGGAAATCTTATTTGCAAGGTAATTTCATAAATAGATTATTTGTTGCAAGGTAAGTGACAATGGAGGTGATTAGCGATAGTGTTTTTATATGCACTTTTTTCTTTTTCCTCTGAACATATAGAAAATGATGATTGAAATGTAGAATAAATTTTTATTTTTCATGGTGAATTAGAGGAGAAAATAAAATGTGGAATGAATTTATATGCACTGAACCAAGCATATGCATGAGCTTAAGAAAAGGGAGAATGGAACTTCTCTAAAAATTGATGATATACTAGATGTTGATATGCTTTTTCCTGTCAGAATTGGCCAGGAAACGCTCTTGGAAGACAACTTGCCTGATGATGAAATAGAGATTGAATTGGCTCCTATAGCTGTCCAGTTGGCCTATGTTCAGCAGGTTAGTTGATTTCATTTTCAAATACGGTGTTCCATTATTCTAGGTGGCAAGTGATGCTAATGACTTTTTTCATCAGCTCCTTGGTCGCACACATGAGGCCATTCAAGCTTACACGGACACTATAAAACGAGATGTGTCAGATGAATCATCACTAGCTGTGGCAGTGAACAACCTTATTGCTTTGAAAGGTTCGAAAGATGTTTCTGATAGCCTAAAGAAACTTGATCGGCTGAAAGAGAAAGATTTACAGAACTTCCATCTTGCTCGTGGACTTGACTTAAAACTTTCGCCAAAACAAAGGGAAGCAATATATGCAAACAGAGTTCTTTTACTTCTCCATGCAAATAAGCTGGATCAGGTCTTGCATTCTTTTTCTTGTATCTGAATTTTTATTTTTTAATGCATGTCTGTGGCCTTGTGTCATGGTGAACGACTATGGTTCTGCTGACTTCCTTAAATGAACTCTGTTAAATTTTTACAGGCTCGTGAGCTTGTCGCGGCACTGCCGGACATGTTTGCTGACAGTGTCAGGCCCATCCTGCTTCAAGCTGCTGTTTTGGTTAGAGAGAACAAGGCTGGAAAGGCTGAAGAAGTACTAGGGCAGTTTGTCGAAAAGTTCCCTGATAAGTCCAAGGTGGTTCTCCTCGCTAGGGCACAGGTTGCTGCCGCTGCTGGCCATCCTCATATTGCAGCAGAGTCCCTGGCTAAGATACATGATATCCAGCACATGCCTGCCACCGTTGCAACCCTTGTGGCTCTTAAGGAGCGTGCTGGAGATATTGATGGTGCTGCTGCAGTACTTGACTCTGCAATCAAATGGTGGTCAAATGCCATGACTGAGGACAATAAGCTCAGTGTCATAATGCAAGAGGCTGCTTCCTTCAAGGTCAGGCATGGCCACGAAGAGGATGCTGCCCAATTATACGAGGAGCTTGTAAAAAGCCATGGAAACATAGAAGCATTGGTTGGGCTGGTAACAACAATGGCTCATGTGGATGTTAATAAGGCGGAAGCTTATGAGAAGCAGCTGACGCCATTACCTGGTTTGAAGGGGATTGATGTGGATAGTTTGGAGAGGACTTCTGGAGCGAAATATGTTGAGGGTGCTTCTCATGTTGGGGTCAGTGAGGCGCTGGATGAGGGTAAGAGTAAGGCAAAAGCAAAGAAGAAGAGAAAGAGAAAGCCAAGGTACCCTAAAGGGTTTGACCCGGCTAACCCAGGTCCTCCACCAGATCCAGAAAGGTGGCTCCCCAAGAGGGAGAGGTCGAGTTACAGGCCAAAGAGGAAGGATAAGAGGGCCGCGCAGGTGAGAGGATCACAGGGTGCGGTGACTAGAGAAAAGCATGAAGCAGGTGGTGCGGGATCCAGTTCAAACGTTTCAAATTCAAAAGCAAACCAAGCGGGTGCCTCCAAAGGAGCTGCTGAGCAATCCAAGCCTCCATCCAAGTCGTCAAGGAAGAAGTCTCGGAATTAATTATGAGAATTCATAAATTTCGGTTGAAATTTTTGAATTGATGCAATTTTTCCAATATTTTTTTTTTTGGTTAATCGGTAGGGGTTAAAGCCAAAGATTTTGGTAATTTACGTCCGCCTCTGCCCTGAGCTGTTCGGATTTGGTTTAGATTTTAGAGCAATCAGAAACCACTGTGAACAAATTCGGTTTCATGTAAACCTTTTCTTTTATGATGTTGCTTCTGACTACAATGACCCCCAACCGGACCGACGTTCATAGGACCCCCAAAAATTTTTTAGAACCCTGCAGAAATACGAAAATTCTAAAAATCATTCCCTAAAATACAAATGCCTAGGTAGTGAAAGTGGTTCATCTCATCTTATTTTATCATTATCACTTTCTCAAATTTTTACATAAAATATAATAAACAATTTAATTTTTTTAAATCTCAAAATAATTATAATATTAAAAAAATAATATTCTAATAATATTTTATTCAACCTTCAATATTCATCTAAAATTATCTCATCTCACTTTTCAAACTGTAGTCTACACTTAAAACTAAAAAAATAGATATTATCTTTTCTTATCATCGACTATTGAAAAAGTCACTTTTAAGTCATCACATAACACATTCCTCTCTGAAAAATGTATTCATTCGAGGAGCTGGAAAAAAATGGGGCAATCAAAAGGTAAGGGAGGTTTGGGATTCAGAGATTTGGAGATGTTCAACTTGGCTTTATTGGCTAAACAAGGCTGGAGGATTTTGCAGAATCCATCTTCTTTAACTGCTCAGATTTATAAGGAAAAGTACTTTAGAAATTCCTCTTTGCTGGAGGCAAAATTGGGTCATACACCCTCATTGATATGGAGAAGTGTGTGGAGTTCTTTGGGGTTGCTTAAAGAGGGACTAAGGTGGAGGGTGGAAAATGGTAACAGGATCAAAATTTGGGGTAAAAAATGGTTATCCACTCCATCTTCTTTTTGTGTTCAGTCTCCAATAGCTATACTGAATGAGGATGCTAAGGTCAGTGAACTCATGGTGGAGAATAAAAAGGAGTGGAATGAGGTCCTAATTAGAACATTTTTTTTTAAAGATGAAGTTGATCAAATATGCTGCATTCCTTTGAGCAGAAGGGATGTCGAGGACAAGTTGATATGGGGCCCTTCAAAAAAAGGACTATTTAGTGTCAAAAGTGCTTATTTTTTGGAACAAGAAAGATCAAAAGTTGTACAAAGGGAATCCTCAGGAGGGGCAGCTTCAGATAGTAGATGGGAGTTTTTATGGAGTTTGAATTTACCTGGAAAGTTGAAAATGTTCATGTGGAAGGCAGGTAATGAGCTGCTAGCTACAAGATGGAATTTATTTGTAAGAAAAGTAATTGAAGAACCAAAGTGTCCTATATGTCTTCAAGAGGCTGAATCTGTTATGCATGTTTTATGGCACTGTCCTGCTACAAATGATATTTGGACCATGCATTTGAAAATTCTGCAAAAATGGAGTATAGCAGAAGAAGACCTATTGAGTTTGTGGGAGAAGCTGTCAAATAAGCTTTCAAAGCCTGAGATGGAAGAGTTGGTAGCTATTATGAGAAGTTTATGGAATAGAAGAAACATGTATATTTTTTAAAAGAAATTTCTCAATCCAAGTAGTGTTATCAGATCAGCTAAGGAAGGCTTGAGTGAGTTTCATCTAGCTCAGTCTACATCAGAGGGACAAGAGGGATTTACCAGCGTAGTAGGTGGTGAGAAAAAATGGAGACCACCTGAGCAGAGCTATGTTAAGGCCAATTGGAATGCTGCCTTGGATGTAAAAGCTAAGAAGATGGGAATATGTGTGATTATCAAGAATGAAGAAGGAGAGGTCAGGTCATGGCTGCTTGCAATGACCAGAGACCAAATGTTGATCTATCAGCTATAGCAGAGTGTTATACTTTGAGGAAAGCAATGGATATATGTAGGGATCTCAATTTCGACAAAGTAATATTTGAAGGTGATGCTCAGGTTATTATTAATGCAGTGAATGAAGTAGTTGTAGGTTTTTCTTATATTGATACTATCATTGAGGAAATGAAGATGGTCCTTCTAGAATGGCAAGACTGGAAGGTTCAATACTCTCATAGAAGCACAAATGTAGTAGCACACAATCTAGCAAAGGCTGCTTCAAAGACAGAGAAAGAGATGGTGTGGATTGAAAAGGCACCAGCTTTTGTATTTACTTGTTTACAGAAAGACAAAAACTGTATTGAGTTTACAGATATATGAATGAATGAGGATTGTTTTTCAAAAAAAAAAAACACATTCCTCTCTTCTGGAGTTCATTCTCCTTTCTTCTTATTTTTTATTTCATTCTCTATTTTCAGCAGTTCATTCTCCTTCCTATATTGTGCAATGTGATAGTCATTCGATATGGATGCAAACCGATAATCATTCTTTGTTGAAGTTTAGATTTTTTTAATC
Organism: Juglans regia; assembly: GCF_001411555.2. Classification (NCBI taxonomy): domain Eukaryota; kingdom Viridiplantae; phylum Streptophyta; class Magnoliopsida; order Fagales; family Juglandaceae; genus Juglans; species Juglans regia. Next base: position 24,137,207 of record NC_049913.1, on the reverse strand, counting down.
TTTATTTTTTACTTATTTTCGTTAGTACAATTGATTTTTTGCCTCTACTTTATCCTTGCATTTTCTTCACCCAGACAAATGCTACTCACATTATCATCACGTGCCAAATTAAACAAATTTGCACCATGGCTTACTTAGCTATTGCCACAATCTGTTTTGTACTTCCACATTTTCAAGCTCTTAAGTTACCTTCTTGAATTTTCTTATAAAGGTAGCAAAAGATGATGAGAGAATAACCCTTCATTCATAACAAAATCTTATTCCATTATCCAAGTTCCACTATAGGATAAAAAAGTCAGAGAATTGCCCACGTTATACCAAACCAGAACTGATTACATTATCCAAAGTTACTCTTTCCATACATCTTCCTCTCTTCTGGAATTGATTCTCCTTTCTTCTTATCTCGTTCTCTCTTTTCAGCAGTTTATTCTCCTTCCTATTGTGCAATGTATGATCTATATGGACTGTAAATAAACCAAAAAAAAAAAAAATCATGTTATTCCAAGTTTGTGAAATCACATTAATTCAAAAATGTTCAAGATATATAATAGATTGCAAAACAAGCAAATCGTTTTCTAGAACGTTAAGCACATAATGTGTTAAGAGGGAAAATTTGAGAGAAATATTGGACTGAAATTGATCTATTTCGTATTAAGCTTTACAAATAAATAGCAGTACAATGAACTAGCTAAGGAAATATATATACAAGGAAAGTGGACTAATTTGATTAAGTCCTAAAAATAAGCTAATTACAAGAATTGTGGAAGTCTTGATTCGGTGCATGTATGGAAATGAATGAATCTGTCAATACTTCCCCTCAAGTTGGCGCATGGAGGTCCGTAATGCCCAACTTGCGCGAAAAATGATGAAAAAGCTCATGTCCCAAAGCTTTGGTGAAGATATCCGCAATTTGCTCATGTGAAGAAGTGTGGACAACTTTCAGGAGGCCCAAGCGGATTTTGTCACGAATGATATGGCAATCAATCTCAACGTGTTTGGTATGCTCATGAAACACGGGATTGTGTGCAATATATAGTGCTGATTGATTGTCACAATGTAAAGTAAAAGGTTCGGGATGAGAGACACCAAGATCAGTGAGAAGCTGTTTTAACCAAGTGAGTTCACAGGTTGTGACGACCATAGCTGGATATTCAGCTTCAGCCGAAGAACGAGAAACTGTACTCTGTTTCTTGGTGCGCCATGAAATCAGACTGGTACCTAACTGAATAAAGTAGCCAGTGGTGGAGTGGCGGGTGATGGGGCAACTGGCCCAATCAGAATCTGTATAGGCTGAAACATGTGTACTGTTAGATGAAGGGAAGAAGATACCTTGACCGGGACAGCCTTTGAGGTAGCGGAGAACTCTAGTAGCAGCAGTCATGTGGGGAACCCGAGGAGCATGCATGAATTGACCGAGTGTGTTGACGGCATAAACAATGTCTGGTCTGGTGATGGTCAGATAGATGAGACGACCGACAAGGCGACGATAAAGGCCAGGATCAGGAAGGAGATCACCATCTTGAGTAGTAAGCTTCAAATGTTGTTCCATAGGAAAAGGAGCAGTCCGTGCACCAAGTTGTCCACTGTTAGAGAGAATGTCGAGGGAATATTTACGCTGATTAAGAAAGATGCCTGTGGGAGAGCGAACAACTTCGAGTCCAAGGAAGTACTTCAAGGAACCAAGGTCCTTTGTCTTGAAATGAGTGGAGAGAATTTTCTTGAAAATCTCAATATGAGAAAGGTCGTTACCAGCTACTAAGATGTCATCAACGTAAACAAGAACAAGGACGATGCTGGTGGAAGTGGTGAGAGTGAACAAAGAATGATCTGCCTGAGATAAATGAAAACCTGCATCAAGAAGCACAGAGGTTAGTTTAAAAAACCAATTCCGGGAGGCTTGTTTGAGGCCATAGAGGGATTTTCTGAGGCGACAGACGCAGGTCTCCCCCTTAGGACAATATTCAGGTGGTGGGGTCATGTAGACTTCTTCATCAAGATCGCCATGCAAAAAAGCATTGTTGCTGTCGAGCTGATGAATAATCTAATTTTTGGTAGTTGCAACTGCCAATAAGCAGCGGACCGTGGTCATTTTGGCGACTGGAGCAAAAGTCTCATGGTAATCAAGGCCTTCAACCTAAGTGTATCATTTGCCAACAAGCCGAGCTTTGTACCTCTCGATGGATCCGTCGGCTTTGAGTTTGGTTTTGAAAACCCATTTGCACCCAATGGGTTTCTTACCAGGAGGAAGAGGCACAAGAGTCCAAGTGGAATTATCCTCTAAAGCCCAAAGCTCAACAGTCATGGCCTCGCGCCAATGGGAGTGGCAAATAGCATCAGTATAGCAAGAGGGTTCAGTACAAGATGTAAGAGCATTCAAATAAGTAATATGTGAGGGAGAAAAACGGGAATATGAAAGAAAAACGGATAAAGGGTCAACAGTACCTGAAGTCGATGAAGCAGGTGTAGATGTCGTGGGCTCTGCATGTAAGGTGGGACAAATATAGTAGTGAAGGTAGGCAGGTCGAGTAATAGTGCGGCGAGGGCGAGGAGCTGATGGAGAGGGATTGGGCAAGGGCGTGGGGGACGGAGAATCAGGAGGGACATGAGAGTCAGAAGAAACAGGAGAGGCAGGAGGGTCAAGAGAGTCAGAAGAGATAGGAGAGTCAAGAGATATAATAGGTTGAGGGACGGGAAGAGGAACAATAGGAGTGGAAAGAGATGGAGTCTCATTAAGGTCTTGGAAAGGGAATGTTTGTTCGTGGAAGGTGACATCTCGGGAGTAGAAGGTGGATTGAGTTTGGAGGTTGTAGAGCTTGTAGGCTTTATGTGTGCTTGGATAGCCAAGGAAGACACATTTAATGGCACGGGGTGAAAACTTGTCGCGATGAGCTCTGAGAGTTTGAGCATAACAAAGACAACCGAATACACGAAGATGATCATAGTTGGGAGATTTATTTTGGAGAGTCCGGCTAGGAGTGCGGTTGATGAGATAGGCTGCGGTGAGGACACAATCACCCCAAAAAGATAGAGGTAAGTGTGCTTGAAAACGAAGACTACGGGCAACATTTAGAAGGTGCCGGTGTTTACGCTCCGCAATGTCATTTTGTTGGGGAGTTTCAACACAGGTACATTCATGAATGATGTCGTGTGTGTAGGTATGTTTGAAATTGATGGGAAAGAAATTCTTGTCCATTATCAGTTCTAATAATTTTGACGGCGGTGTTAAACTGATTGTGGACAAGAGTGAAGAAGTGCATTAAATGGGTGTAAGCCTCAGATTTAAAACGCATAAGATATACCCATGTTGTGCGAGAAAAATCATCAACAATTGTGAGAAAATAATGAGTACCACATAAGGATGCCGTGCGATAACCACTCCAAATATAAAAAAAAAATCGATTAAAACGAGAATCATTTTTATTTGCATAAGATGAAAAATGTAATCTTGTGTGTTTAGAACGAGCACAAACATCACATTCAGAAAGATTACAAGGAGAATTAAAAATACTGGGAATATTAAAACTGGAGGGATGACCTAGACGTTGATGTCATAGAGTCTTATTTGCAGTAGTTTGAGCAGCAAAAATGACGGGGGGTTCGGGGCGGTACACGTAGAGCCCATTGCATAGATTACCCGCTCCAATCGGCTTCATCGATGGGGAGTCCTGAAATAAACAAGAATTAGAGGAAAAAGTTATAAGGCAAGAATTATGAATGGCAATTTGGGAAACTGAGAGTAAGTTGAAGGATAGAAGTGGAACAAAAAAAACATTTTGTAATGTGAGAGAAGGAGAGAGACGACAAGAACCCAGCCCTTCGGTTGGGATATCTTGTCCTGTAGGAAGCCGAATGTGATGCAGATAGGCAAGGGGCTTCAAATCGGCAAAAGCTTCCCGTTGGTGACAGATATGGTGGCTCGCACCACTGTCCACCACTCAATGAAGGCGCCGATTGAAGGATAAATCAGATGGGGAGAAGAGGTTACCAACAAAAGGGGTAGAGGATGGGTCAATCAAAGCTGTCGGTGGTGCAAGGAGATTGAGCAGCTTCTGATACAACTCGGGAGGGAGAGAAACCAGGTTCGCAGTCGACGGAGGAGGAAGGGAAACAAGATTTGCAGTCGATGGAGGTGGCCCTAAGATGGACGACCGCGATTTGTTGGTGCGAGGCTCTTGGCCTGGAGGGTACCCGATGAGGGTCCAACAACGGTCACGCGTGTGGCCATCTTTGCCGCATGCGGTGCACTTCAGAGGAGGTCGTGGGCGAGCAGTGGTGCGGGTAGCCATGGCCATTGTTTCGGATGCTGAGGGTTGGAGATTGAGGAGCCTATGTTGCTCTTCTTGAAACAGGATGGAGAAGACTTTGCCGATGTTGGGAAGCGGATCCATGGCTAGAATTTGGGTGCAAAGAGGAGCAAAAGAATCGTTGAGCCCAGGAAGAAATTGGAAAGCACGTTCACCATCAGCCTGTCGTTGCATGTCTTTGAGGTCAGTTGCGGTTTGGAGATGGCTAAGTTCATCCCACAACTATTTGATTTGGTTGAAATAATCATGGACAGAATTTGTGGTTTGGTGTAGGGAGGAGAGGGCTCGTTTTAGGTGATAGATGCGGGCATTGTTTCCATGGCAGAAACGGGAAGAGAGGTCGAGCTAGACAGCACGGGGATCAGTATGATATTAGAGGGAATTGGCGAGGGAAGGGCTGATGGAGTTGAGGATCCAGGTAAGAACCATATCTTTTGTTTGGTTCCACTGAGTATATTCGGGTTTAGTAGTTTCAGGGGGTATGAGGGTGCCATCGACAAAGCCAAGTTTATTCTTGGCATTAAGGGCCCTGGTCATGGCTTTTTGCCATTTTGGGTAGTTGTCACCTGTGAGAAGGCCATTGACGAGAATTAAACTTGGAGAATCTGAGGGGTGAAGAAGATAATAGGAGGGAATGGGTGGGGTACTGGTGTCGGCCATGGTAGAATGGCTGGATCTTTGATTTTAGGCTGATACCATGTTAAGAGAGAAAATTTGAGAGAAATATTGGACTAAAATTGATCTATTTCGTACTAAGCTTTACAAATAAATAGCAATACAATGAACTAGCTAAGGAAATATATATATACAAGGAAAGTGGACTAATTTGATTGAGTCCTAAAAATAAGCTAATTACAAGAATTGTGGAAGTCTTGATTCGGTGCATGTATGGAAATGAATGAATCTGTCAATATAATGGTTATTTCTTTAGTGAAAGATTGGGCCGAAAACTATTGGAATCGAAGGATTGAGGGGTAATTTGGCTACATCAGTCTTGAAGATTTGTTTACCCATCCAAAAATATTAAAAGAATAATAAAAGAAATGCGAAATCAGTATAAGAAATTACGTGGTTCGACCTTAATGGTCTACATTCACGGCCAGAACAGTCTAGGAGTCTTTATTATTAAAGAATGCATAAAAAAACATGAGTTTACAATCACTTACAACCATTGATCACTGCAAAAAATATGAATTGGCTTCCTCGTATTATCCTCTAACGAAACCATACCATAAAATACACTTGGTCATCTCCTCAAGTTCCAATTATATCATGATAAAACTAGGGTTTGAAAAACCCCTTCAATCATCTCTAGAATTGTGTGTCTTCCAAGGAAAGGTAAAGTTACTTTTTGCTTCTGCATCCTCTAGATTCCCGTAGGCACTTGACTTATATATAAACTATAAATTATAACTTTGCCCTCAATGAAAAATTACATATTTTCCATTAATCTATTTACAAAAAATTTCATTAATGAAATACAAACTTAAAAGCTTGACACGTCTTCAACAAATCTCCACCTTGACAAGTCTTTTATCCTTGCAAAGTGGTATTCTTCTTCCTCTAGACTATTCCAACAAAGTAATCCTAACTCTAATAGCTTCCCATATTAATCAAATTTAGGCAATGTTTAAACTTGGTAGCTGGTAGGGATTTTCTCATAATATAAGAAGGATTTTCCTCAGTTAGAACCTTTTCTACTTTAACCTCTCCAGATGTTATTACATTTCTCACAAAATGAAGTCGAATGTCTATATGTTTATGTTTAGACCTTTTGTGGTATACTGAATTCTTGGCAAGATGTATAGTGCTTTGGTTATCATCCTTTTAAATATATCTAACTCATGTTAAAAATCATTTAATCACATAGCCTCCTTTATTGATTTTGTCATAGCAATATATTTAGGTTTAGTTGTTGATAAAGCAACTACATATTGTAAATTAGCTTTCCAACTAATAGCCCCTTCAAATACTGTAAATACATACCCAGTCAAAGACTTTCTGGTATCCAAATTAGTAGCATAGTCAGAATTCACAAATCCTTCTAACTCACTCCCTGTTGCACATCCCCTCCTAACCTCAAACCTTGACATTGAGTTCCAATTAAGTACTGTAATAACCACTTCATAGCATGTCAATGTGGCTTCCCAGGGTTACTCATAAACCTACTTACCATACTAATAGCATAGGTTAAGGATTACTCATAAACCTACTTACCATGCTAATAGCATAGGTTAAGTCAAGTCTAGAGCACACCATAGCATACATGATGCTTCCCACCATGCTTGCATAGGGTATATCTTGCATAAATCTAATGTCTTCCTCGGTTTTAGGGGTTTGATTTATGGATAGTTTTGAATGATGTCCTATTGGTGTGCTAACAAGTTTTAAATTAGACATGTCAAACCTATTGAGGATCTTGGTGATATAATTTTTCTGAGATAGATAGAGAAGTCTTCTTTTCCTATCTCTAACTATTTCCATACCTAATATCATCTTAGCTGGCCCAAGTTCCTTCATCTCAAATTTTATTTTCAGTATACACTTGACTTCCTCAATTAGATGGGCTTCCCTACATGCTATAAGCATGTCATCTACATACAAGAGTAGGTAGATAATGTGGTTCCCGAAACGCCTAAAGTACACACAACTATCATAATGACTCATTTCAAACCCATTGTCCAACATATGAGAGTCAAATCTTTTGGACCATTGTCTTGGGAACTGTTTAAGTTCATACAATGATTTTTTAAGTAAACAGACATGATCAATGTTGGACTCATTTACATAACCCTTCGGAGGTTGCATGTAAATAGTCTCATCTAATTCATCGTGCAAGAAAACTATTTTTACATTTAATTGCTCCAAGTGTAAATCTTCATAAGTAGTATAGGATAGAATTAACCTTATTGAACTATGTTTAACAACAGGTGAAAAAATATCATTAAAATCTATCCCTTCCCTTTGAGTGAATCCCTTTGCTACCTGCCTAACCTTATACTTAGGACCCTCAACTTCTGGTATGCCCTCTTTCCTTTTGTAGATCCATTTAGACCCTACCAGCTTAGCCTTTTCAGGCTTAACAACCATTTTCCAAGTATGATTCTTTTTCAAAGAATCCATTTCCTCATCCATGGCCTGTATCCATTTATGAGACTCAATACTTTCTATGACTTCCTTGTAGGATCTAGGATCCATTTCTACAACTTCATCTGCTATAATCAAAGCATAAATAGTCATCTTAGCTTGACCATACCTCTTGGGGGGTTTTATAACCCTCATTTTTCTATCACTGACCAAGTTGTATGAACTAACTCCACCTTGATCCTCATCACCTAAAGTGAAAGTTTTAGTCTCAACATCATGGCCTTTTAATTTTCTCAAATTATTGTCAGGTTACTTCATCTCAAGATTTATCTTCTCATGGTTAGTATCCTGAGTACGTTCAAGTCTTTTAGTTTTCGCTCGAGTCATTTCATGTTCATTAAAGATCACATCTCTACTAATGATACATTTTTGTATCCCTGGCTTATCAATCCATAACTTGTACATTTTTACTCCCTCAGGGTACCCTACAAAGATACATTTCATAGCCCTTGGTTCCAATTTGTTAGTTCGGGTGTGAGCATATGCAACACACCCAAACACCCTTAAGTAACCATAGTTAGAAGGTTTTCCAGTCCATATTTCTTGAGGAGTCTTAAACTCTATGGCTGAAGAATGACTCATAATAATTAAATAGACTGCAGTTGTGGGAGCTTCAGTCTAAAAAGACTTAGGAAGTCCCGAGAAAATATATGATTCACGTGATTGGTTTAGTTTTCTATTTAAATTAATTAGAAAACCTGAAATCACAGTATATACTCATGCAAGATAAAAAAAAAATAAAAGCAAGAATAATAAAAGAAATGCGAAATCAACACAAGAAATTATATGGTTCGACCCCAATGGTCTACATCCACTGTAGGAACAGTCTATGAGTCTTTATTATTGAAGAATGCATCAAACAATATGAGTTTACAATCACTTACAACCATTGATCACCACACAAAATATGGATTGACTTCCTCGTATTATCCTCTAATGAAACCATACCATAAAATACACTTGATCATCTCCTCAAGCTCCAATTTGATATTGATAAAACTAGGGTTTGAAAAACCCCGTCGTTTGTCTCCAGAATTGCATGTTGCTTCAAAGGAAAGGTAAAGTTACTTTTTGCTTCTGCATCCTCTCAATTCCCGTAGGCACTTAACTTTATTTATAACTATAAATTACAATTTTGCCATCAATTAAAAATTACAAGTTTACCATTAATCTATTTACAAAAAACGTCATTAATGAAATACAAACTTAAAAGCTTGACACATCTTCAACACTGACTTTTCCTTCTCCCTCTCCCTCTCCCTGTCCATCTCTTCAGTTCATAACTCTAACCCCCATTTCTCACCAACTTCTCATTCTCCTTCAACCTCCCTCACCCTCTCCATCTATGTCTAGGAGACTTAAGAACAATACCGAACCTTACAATGAGTCACCAATAAAACCACAAACGGAGTGCTTCAGCATCAAGAAAAGCAAGCAACAACAGATTATCTAGCTTTGTTGAAATCAGTTTGGGAGAAATGAAATCGTCTGCTTGCAAAATTGGCAAAATGGGTTTGGGAGAAATTGTCGAAATGAAATCCAGCATTTTTCGAAATGAAATCTAAGAAATGAGTTTTACAGAAATCATTGAAATGGGTTTGGGAGAAATTGTCGAAATTAAATCCAGCGTTTTTCGAAATGAAATCTAAGAAATGGTTTCTAGATGAGCACTAGCCAGTGTTTTCGTTGAAATTGTCTACCTCTAGTTTTGAAAGGAACACTGACCATGGTGGTATGCTTTTTGCCTTTTTGGTTTTTTTTTTTCTTTTTAATTTCATACAAAAGCTGACATGAAAATTTGCTCACACGATTACACGTATGTTGCACAATGACATTGGTATGTGGTGGTATTGAGTTTTGAAATGGTTTTCGAATGATGGCACTTGTATGTGGTGATCATGGTGGTCTGCTTTTGGCCTTTTTGAGAAGTTTTTTTTTGTTTTTTTAAATTTCTTATAGAAGCTAACGTGGCAATTTGCCACATCACACGATTACACGCCGGTGCACAATGGCGATTGTACGTGGTGGAACTGAATTTTGAAAGTTATATAACTAGTTCCACTACATGCAAGCACCATTGTGCAACCTACCTACATGTAATCATGTGATGTGGCAAACTGCCATGTTAGTTTCTGTAAGAAATTTAAAAAAAATAAAAGACCAAAAAGATGAAAAGTAGACCACCATGACCAGTGTTCCTCTGAAAACCATTTCTCCCAAACCTATTTCTTATATTTCATTTTGAATAACGTTGGATTTCCTTTCGACAATTTCTCCCAATCTCATTTTGATGGATTTCTGTTAAACCCATTTCTTAGATTTCATTTTAAAAAGAGTTGTGCTACACAGAAGTCTCACACCCCTACACACCACTTAAAAATATGTGATTTTACTTTTTTATCCTCATATTTCATATTGAATTGAAATATGAAATATGATGGTAAGAAAGTAAAATCATATACTTTTTAAGTGGTGTGCAAGGTGTGAGGCTTATATCTAAAATTTTTCTTTTAAAAATACTGGATTTCATTTCGACAATTTCTCTCAACCTCATTTTGATGATTTCGCAAGAAGATGATTTCATTTCTCGCAAACCCATTTCGACGACGCTAGATAATCTGCAGTTGCTAGTTTCTCTTAATGCTGGATCTCTCCATTTGTGGGTTTACTGCTGATTCTTTGTAAGGTTTGATGTTATTCTTGCATCTCATTTTTCTCCTAAATCTCATTTTAGAAAAACAAAACGCTATGTACAGTCGAAGGAGAAGTAAATCTGAAGAAGAATGGAGGGAAATCAGACCTTAGGGTTCACATTGATAGAGGTGAAGAGGGAGAGGGAGCTCGAAGGAGAATGGAGTGAAATTGGTGCTTAAGGTTACGAACTGGACAAAGATGGAGAGGAAGAGAGAGGTTGAAGGAGAAGGAGAATTGAATGAAATTGGTGCTTAGGATTATGAACTAGACAGAGATGGAGAGGGAGGTCGAAGAAAAAAGAGAAGTCAATGAGAAATTGGGGTTAGAGTTACGAACTGGAGAGATGGTAAGGGAGGAGGAGGTCGAAGGAGAAGGGAAAGCTAGTGAGAAATCGGGCTTAGTGTTCAAATTTGCAAAATGGTGTGTTTTGAAATTAAATGAAACACAACGTTTCATTAAACATATCCTCGAAACATTTTCCTGCCCAAAACTTCTTTAATGATTAATCTCCACTCTAGAGTGGAAAAAACGCAGCGATTCACATGTAAAATATGGTTGTTTCATTAACGCCTCGTTTTTTTTTTAGAAAACATCTCATCTCATTTCACCTAATCCTTACAACTTTTTTAACTTTTAATACAAAATAAAATAAACAATTTAACTTTTTCAAATTCTAAAATAAAAATAATATTATAAAATATATTCTAACAATACTTTATTTAACTTTTTAACTTTGTACGTTTGGATCCTCAAGACATCTCAACTCATCATTGCAACTTTTTCAAATTCCAACACAAAATATAATAAACAATTCAACTTTTTCAAATCTCAAAATAATAATAATATTAAAAAATAATATTCTAACAATATTTATTATCTCAACTCAACTCAATTCAGTTTAACATCTAAACGCAGCTTAATCTCAACTCATCTATGAAAGCAAACTAGTGTTGCCCACCACATCAGAGTTTGCATGCCGTTTGCACCCTAGTGCTTGCCTCTAGTGTTTTTCATAAGTTAATCTCCAAACCAGTTATGAAATAATATTTTGACATTGATTGACTCTGTTAGATATTCAAATTTATTCCCAAATTATTTAATTTATTTTCCTCAATTTTTTTCGTTTGTTCTTTTTTTTTTTTATCACAACTGTTTGTTCTTTTTTGAATGAGAGGAAAAATTAAATTTAGTGAAGTCAAAGTTTCATTTTTTTATTATTTTTTTTTTTTTGTAAAATAAATGACAATGAAGCTTTTTTTTTTATGAGTTTTTATGTGTTGGTATCTTTTAAGTTTTTCCCCAGTCCACATTTAAACCTTTTCTTTATCTTGCTTCATTTTGTGGTTTTAATTGATTAACTTATTTGTCCTTTCACTTGTTAGAGAAATGTGGACAAGCCAAAAACAATTGACTCATTCTTTAATAAGAAAAAGGTGATTCATTCAAAAGTTAATGCACCTTTAGATAGATCTTTAGAAATTGATCTCAGTAATTCAATAACTTATGAGCGTCCTTCTAAATATTCAAGAGTCAAATCTGTAGAAATGGACACCACATCTTTGGAACGTGGTCTAAGATTACGTCGACAAATAAAAAATTTTCCAATTAACTTACTAGATAAAATCTATCATGCTAATCTTAAAGTCAATCCCTATCAACCCAAGCTTTCAGATTATCCATTTTCTGGACCGGATAATCATAATCATCATTTTCAAACTTCTTGGTTCAACATATTCTCAAATTGGTTGGAGTAAGCTCCCTCAAAGAATGCATTTATATTGAAAGGTTTTGACAATTGAACAAATGTGAATGATGGAATAATTTTTCTCTAATAGGAAATTTGGGGAAAGATTCAAATTCACCACATAATTTGTTACGAGGATCTAATTAATCACTCTCGACATATTGATAAGTTAGTTGAAAGACAATCATCTCAAGAAATGGAGAATAATCGATTGCGGCTCAAAACTTCAATAGAAAGTGTTTGATGGCTAGCATTCCAAGCAAGTGCATTTAGATGTCATGATGAAAGCTCCGATTCAAAAAATCAAGATGATTTTATTGAATTGATTAAACTCTTAGTAACTTATAATGATAAAATTGATAGAGTTGTTTTGAAAAATACTCCATGAAATTTCAAATTTACATCACCCAAAATTGAAAATTGATAGAGATTTGTTGATGGAGTTATTTTGATAAAATTGACAGAGTTATTCTGAGGTTTGTTGATAGAGATGGTTTTATTATGGAGTGGTTTTTTCATATTGTAAATGTAAAAGATACTAATGCATGAACCTTAGAAAAGGAGATATGTGTTGTCCTTTCTCGTTATAACCTTCAAATTAATAATAGTTTAGGCCAAGTATATGATGGATGTAGTAATATACGCAATGAATGCAATGGACTACAGGCTTTATTTCTTAGATATTGCTCATACGCATAATATGTGTATTGTTTGGCTCATAAACTACAGTTAACTTTGGTTGCAGCATCTAGAGAAGCAAAAATTTTCCCCCAATTCTTTATCTATTTGACTTCCATTATCAATATTATTATTGTCTCCTCTAAACGTAATGATGAGTTGCAAGCTGCTCAAGTTATTGAAATTGAAAGTATGATTGCTTCTAATTAATTGAGGTTGGATGGGGGATAAACCAAATTGGTACTTTGCAACAAGCTGGAGATACTCGATAGTTATCTCATTTTCAATTTGTTTGTATCTTGATCAGAATGTTTTGTCCAATTTGTTCAATTATCAATACTATCTCAAAGGAGGGAGCCAACTATTTTCAATGCAGTAATGGTGAACGAGCTTATATGGTATTGACTTCATTTGAATTTATGTACTTCATCTTGTATATCATGAAAAAAATTATCGGAATCACTAACGTTGTTCGTCAAGCTCTAATTACTTATTCAAAAGTTGAGAGATGATGGATGGACGACTCTACCTGATACCGTCAAGTCATTTTGTGAACAACATGAAATTGAGATCCTAATAGAGAGGGAAAAACTTAATTGTAAGCGATTTTGCGCACTAATACACGCATATATTCAATATGATTGGTCATAAAGTAGATTTTATTGAAAACAATACTAATTTGAATTTAGAATATGAAGACAACAACATTAGTACGCAAATTGGTACGCAAACTTGTTTGTAAATAGAAAAACTCAATAGAGACAGTTCGGCCACGTACAGGTGTACGGACGCAGATGCCATGTGCACCGCGCTAACATGTTACTATATTTAAAGGAAAAAAAAAAACACCCTAAACTAGAGGATGAAGAATTGAAGAAGACGACCAACGCAATATCACCTAAACCCATTGCTTCAACCTTGTCTTCACATTCTACAGGTTATCATCTTCACCAGTTTCCAATCAATTTCCTCAAGGAAATGAAAAAAGATAGAAGATTCAGCTTTGAGAATCAACGCACGTCTCTCTCAGTTCTACCCACGCAGAAGAAGACCAACGCACGTCCTCTTCGAAGAAAATTCTCATATCTCTTCCTCTCTTTCAAATTTGAGAATCACCGTCGGCTAGTACTCTTTCTCTTTGATCTCTCTCAGATCGGCGTTTTGGACAGGGTCACTGACCGCTACCCACTCGTTCGGCATCAAACCAAGTAACTTATTTTGGAAGTTGATAACTTTTCAACATCATTCGTCGAACCAAGGTGGGGGGTGGGGTTCCTATTGGATGAAAAAAATAAGAGAAGAAAGCCTGTGTTGTGTTTGACAATTTGTCCCTGTGAACGAGATTATACTATTAATACGTATTTGTTATCGGAAATTTGGCTATAATTAGTGAGCGTATATATATTGCTACGGCTCTAGCATGGATACCGCGAAAAGCATGGTTTTTGTGAACGATTCCCAATAGCTACTTTCAATTCGATTTCTCAACGTACATTATATTTAAGCCTAACTAATATTGGCATGTTTCACATGGGGCGCTACCTTCACATTCAGTTTGTGCATGATTAATTGAATCATTGTATTTTTCAAGCATTTTATTCAATTAGTTCATCTGAAAGCATTCTTCCTTCTCAATGCCCGGGCATCCATCCAGTGCATTGTTTTCGATCTTGTACTAAGGTACACTTAACACCAACCTTAGTGGAACAAATTGAGAAGATCTATATTTTTTTTCTTCAAAATAATTATGTAGTCATGTTTAGTGTGCAGTTAATTATGGTGGTTGGGAAAACAAAATCTATGAGAATGATCACTGCTAGGATCAGATGGACCCTACTCCAGTTTGTGAGAATCTGAAATAAATGGTTGAGGGATTCGTTTTGAGAGGTGCTTCTTAATGTATTATTTTCATGATGTCCATGAAATTGGACAATGTGTTCTGAGAGAATGAAATTGTACCTTGCCAAGACTCTTGTTAAATCACCATTTATTTTAGAAGTTTGAATGGATAGAAAGAGGTATATTTTGTCATTTAATTAATGTTTTAACGACCTTCATACGCATATGTCCATTGGAAAGAGTTAAAAAATAAAAATTCAATGAGGGTGAAAATATTGTTAATAAAAGATCCACAATTTGAATTGAGGTTGTCAGTTCTATTGCATTGGATGTATCTGATTCCCAATTTTGGAAGCTGATAATACTGTTAGCACATTCAACTTTTATGTTGTATTTGGCATTTTCTTTCTTTTATATAGCTTGAAATACTGTTGTACTTTTTTTTCTCATATATTTTAGATTGACTATCTATTTCAAATGTAATTGAGATGATCTTCTTTTTTAAAAGACACGACAATTGACATTTCACATATTTTAGTAAATATTTCAACTTCTATTTGAAATTGTGTAGATGGAGAAAGAGAAAAAAGATGCATCCCATGTCAAGTACTACTGCCACGTCAAGTTTTTTTGAAAAACAACAGCAATACCCATGGAACTCCACTTCAGATGGAACGTAGCCAGATAGCTTATTGTAACAAGAATTTGAGCATACATTTTGTATCCTAGTATTTGAGCCTATGTTTTGTATCCAAGTACTCAATTTGGATATGTATATGTTAAATTATATATATACAGTTGGATTTGTATATATTAAGATTAGAAACAATCCAGATGGCCAAAATGGAAGTATTTATTCATGTTAATTTCCTTCCTGAATTTTCACTTTAGTTTTCTTGTCATAAAAATGACACTACTGCATGCAGTACAATAAACCTGTAATTTATTGGCAATCCAAGGTAGGTTATTGGCAAGTTCATTTCACATAGATACATACTTTGTTAATAAGAAGTGGCACATTAAAGCACAATAAAGTCTCAAGATTGAAGATCACTAATCGCAAATAAAGTCTCCAGTACATAACAACAAAGTCTCGACTTACAAATGCTATGTTCCTATTAAATACAAATACAAAGTCGCCTTCACTTCGAGCATATCAAATACAAGTAAATAACTATGAATATTAGCCAATAGGCACAGAGTAGTGTGTGTGCATGCCACATGTCAGCTTCTTGCGTACGAAGCTGGGCTTGATCGTTGTGGAGTGCCAACTCCCTTTTCCCAATATCTTCTTCTCTCTTTTGAATGTCATCTTTGCTAAATGTGTCATGGTCATAAACAGTCTGCAATCACAAGAAACAATGACCATCAACATTCGAATAGGAGGAAAACGTAAGAAACAACAACCAAAAAGGAAGAAGGGGAGGTGGTAGAGATAGAAGCACAAAGTAATGAACTTTCATCAAGTGGCTTTGCCATATTTGTCATCATCTAGGACATAAAGGACATTGGCTCCCAGTCTATGTTACTCTACAAAAGTCATTTCGACCTAAAAGGTAGATTTTATTACATTAGATTTTGGGCTAGCGAACCAGTTGACTTGTTGGTTTCCTTCTAGTTTTACGGCAAAGCTTCATAAATGTGATATGATCATAAACAAATGTGGAAAGTACGTATGAGAACCATTCTATATAAGAGACTGATTGCATAGAAGTTAATAAAATCATTTAAACAAACAACCATGTTGCTACTTGCTGGCCACATATTACTCAACTCAACCGTGGGGGTAGTGCACGACGCTTGCCTTTAGAAATCCTGCCAAAGTTTGTTCCACCATGGTACTATAGTGAAATTGGACAAAGAAAGCAAAGCGCTAAGCATGATTTCTTCTGATTCAAATACCAATTGGATGGATTTTTTTGCAAATATATATTAGGAAGGATTGACTTACCATATAATAATTAAAGAAAGTACCACTATTTTGTATGAATTTTAACACTGCAAGGGCTATGCCTTCTACCGGTCTATATGGAGTTGGACCACCAAATTCCAGGAACCTGGTTGTAATATTTACAAAGAGATAGAGCTTAAATGAATTCAAGTATACTTGACGTGCATTTAAGTAGAGGGTCATCCTTTATTTATTTGGTCTATTATATGCTGAAACATCCTTCAAAAATCCTTGTTCAAGCATTTCATCGAACAACTTAGGCGCCTCATTTGGGTTGTATATATTGGTAATAGATTTTGTAGAAATGGACTAAGATAAACAATCCATGAGATAAACAGGGAAGGAAAATGGAAAAGATAGATGAAAGGCACAAAACAATCCTCAAACACAGCAATCCATTGAAGAAATGGACTGAGATGGAGTAGTGAGTTACCTAGGATGAAATCGAACCGACGCCTTGGAGAAGATGAAATCAAACACAACAACTCATTGAAGCAACCAATTGCAGCAACCCTCTTTAGAAATGCACGACCTCTTCTTAGAAATCCTCAGAAAATGCAATGGGTTTCGTATGGAAGGAGAAGGAGAAGAGAAGGGGAGAAGGGAACTTCTATTGGTTTCGGTTCCAACAACAAAGCGGAACTTTTGGCTCTCCTTCAAGGTTTGAGATTTTGCAATGCTTTACATATTTTTAATGTAATAATAGAAATGGATTTGATGGTGGTTCTTTCTTGGTGGAGGAGAGGGTGTTGTGGTGTGTGGTATCTAGACGATCTTTCGGAAGAACTTGTTGGTTTGACTTGCACTCTTCATTGCCGATTTCAACATGTGTTTTGTGAAGGTAATATGGTGGCGGATTAGCTACCCAAGGAAGGTACCTCAAGCGCCGCCTTGGCTTTTTCTAATAATTGCGCTCTGTCACGGACTCTTCGTGGTTTGCTTCGTTTGGATTTCTTAAGCATCCCATCTCTAAGAGTTTAGCTTTTCTGGTATTTGTGGCTTTGTTTCCTTTGTCCATACATAAGATTGTCATAGATTTGTTTTCTTGGTTGCGGTCCTGATGGGTTTTTCCATACTCATTTTCTTGTTACCAGGATATTCATCTGCCATAAGTGAGGGTATTATTAATAAATTTGGGAGGAGGTCACTCTTGGACATGTGACTTCCTGCTCTTTAAAAAAAAAAACAGGAGAAGCGAAACTGGGAGAAGTAGAAGGGGAGAAGGAAACTAGTACTCTAGGAGAGAAATGCAAAATACAAAACGCACCGTTAGATAGAGAAAAAATTGGTTTGTAAAGAGTATGAAAACGCACCATTTTATTTAATCCAAATGGTGCGTTTGATTCCATGTAAGAAGTAGTCTGCAGGGGTAGCGCACGACGCTTTCCTTTAGAGTTTTTCATAGAGAAATGAGAGAAATGACTTCTCGCTATACTAAAGCTCAAGGTAGATCACGTCATTAAGCAGGAGAATCCCCAACCACGATGGAGCACATTTTAGAGTCGATAAATTCACAGCTGCAATAGACTTCCAATTGCAAGAACTAAATAATAGATTTAGTGAGTATACGTTAAAAATCCTTATTTTTAATGTTGCTTTAAGCCCAAAGAGTCATACAAATTATTCAAGATTGGTGATGTTTTAGCTTAGTTAAAAAGCTTCCATCCTCAAGGTTTCACTGAGTAGGACAAAGTCCATTTGAAATTTCAATTACAACATTATAAGCTTGATGTGCCAAACCATCCAGATTTTAAAGATTTTTGTGCATTATTAAAGTTAAGTAGAAGATTAGCTATTTTAGGAAAGTCAAATATCTTTCATTTGATTGAAAAATTGATTCGTCTAGTTCTGACTCTTCCTGTTTCTATTCCCACTACAAAACATGTATTTTCTATTAAGAAAATTTTAAAACCTAGATTATGAACTAGAATGGAAGATGAGTTTTTGGCAGATCATTTGATAATTTATATTGAAAAAGAAATTGCTAAGAACTTTACTACTGAAATGATAATGGGTTAATTTTATTCTATGAAAGACCGTCGTAAGAGATAATTTGAAGGTGGTTAAGTTTTTATTTTTGCACAAGTTTGTAACAAATTAGGGAATTACTTTTGTATGCAGAAGGAAAGTTTCTTTTGATATGACTTTATGGACATATTTTTTGAACTATTATAGCTCATGACGTTCTAATTTATAATTAGAAGCCCCTCTAAAAATCTCTAGTTCCGCCCCTAGGTAGAGAGTACTAGGGTAAGTTGATAGTAGTTCCTTCACTCAATGATCTCTACCTTATGAAGCTGTTATAAAGATTTGAAATAACTCTCACTTTTTAAGCATAAAACCTATCTTAAATTAGCAAGATAATTGATGGTAGAAATGATCATACAAAATGTACGGTTTAGCATGGATATAAGGTCTAAATTCATATTGCATTAAGCAATGGAGACCTGGTCAAAGAGGGTGATGAAGGAACGTTGTTTACTTGCCAAAATAGTAGTCTAGTGCTAACCAAACTCATTCAGAAGTTGGACAAAGAAAGGCTGTTTAAATTTAAGGTTTAAGACAATTTTCTGTGGCTATATATATATCAATCCATAATAACCAAATCGTTTTTTTCCAAATTTTAACTAATTTTTAAAATAAATTTCTAAAGTAGTTCATCCAAAACTTCTTGTCAAGGGAATGCAAGAGAGTCTTTGGGGAAGGAAGGAGAGATCATGAATTCTGGACTTTCATGGGCTGATCAATGGGATTACGACAATCCCGACCCACCGCCACCATCGTCATCGGAGAATGATAAGAAGAAGGGAAAGGATGGGTCTAAAGGGAGTAAGTTTGGCAAATCAATATTAAAGTTCAAATGGATTAAAGATATTCGCAAGAAATCTCAGAAACAATGAGTACTGATCGATCATGTGCATCAAGAAGCCAGATCTGTGGCCTCTATCACTTCATCTATGATTCAATAATATAGTCTATTCAATTCTTTCTTTGTTAATAGTAATCTGATTCACTTCTTTTTTTGAATATTGTAATTACCTTTTCAATATTATCAATATATTTGTAGACATGATCTACAAATTTCTATTTTGATTTAAGAGACTGTAGAATGTTGTTGTACACTTGGTAGTTTATATTGCTGCTTACTTCGATTGTGTTGTGACAATTAAATGAAAAAATAAATAAATATAAGAAACAAATATGAGTTTGACTCGTTTTCTAAATGCTATTTTTTTAGGCGATAATTGTCCCCACTTTTTTTTTTAATCAGTTAATAATATTTTATTAAAAATAATAATAAGTACATGGGACATATATATACAATAGTGTTGCCTATGCATGATTATCTAGTGCTACAAGAAAGTCTTGAATGTTCACGCCTTTAAAATCACTTACAATCGACTAATAGAATAAAGTATTAAAAATAACGTTTTAAGTTTATCCTTTAAATGCTCATGATTTTCAGAATTTCTTTCATTCATTTCTTCTCTCCTAGACACCACCATAAACCTATCGTACCATTGTCCAAATTATTAGAATTTGTTGATCATTGTTAAGAAATAATTTTAATGAATAATCTTGCATTCTTTTGCTTAATGTATTGTGTAAAATATATAGCTGTACAGGAGGGATGATATACATGATGAAAATAGGATCATAAACGGCTATACAATTAAAACAAATATTTGGTAACTATCTAAGAGCAAAGCTAGTGGGATTTGGCGAGAATCATGGGATCCGATTTTGAGGTGTTGTAATACTCCCCTTCAAGTTGGTGCATAAAGATCCGTAATGCCCAACTTGCGAGATAAATGATAAAATATATCAAAACCCAAGGCTTTGGTGAAGATGTCTGCAATTTGCTCGGAAGAGAGAATGTGAGCAGTGGTGAAGAGGCCAGAACAAAGTTTGTCACGAACAATGTGGCAGTCAATTTCAATATGCTTGGTACGCTCATGAAAAACTGGATTTTGAGCAATGTGAAGGGCAGACTGATTGTCACAATATACAATCATGGGATCGGTGTGAGAGATGCCAAGGTCATGAAGAAGCTGCTGAAGCCAAACTAGTTTACATGTGGTGACGGCCATGGCGTGATATTCAGCTTCAGTAGAAGAGCGAGCAATCGTAGTTTGTTTCTCAGTACACCAGGAAATGGGACAAGAACCAAGAGTGATGAAGAAACCAATAGTAGAGCGGCGAGTGGTAGGGCAACTAGCCCAATCAGAATCAGTATAAGCACGAACATGAAAATCATTGGAGGAAGAGAAGAAGATGCCTTGACCTGGAGTGCCTTTAATGTAGCAAAGAACACGAGTGGCAACTGTCATGTGAGGAAGCTGGGGGGCACGCATGAATTGGATGAGAATATTTACTGCAAAAATAATATCGGGTCTGGTGATGTTGAGATAAATGAGTCGTCCAACTAACCATCGGTAAGAGCTTGGATCAGGAAGAAGATCGCCATTAGTGTCACTCAGCTTCAGGTTTTGCTCCATAGGAAAGGAAGCAGTTCGCAAACCAAGAAGACCATTATCGGCAAGGATGTCCAAGGCATATTTCCGTTGGTTGAGAAAGATGCCTGAAGGGGATCGACCAACTTCAAGGCCAAGGAAATATTTGAGAGGACCAAGATCGTTGGTTTTGAAGTGCGTGGAAATAACATATTTGAAATAGATAACCTGAGAAAGATCATTACCGACAACCAAAATGTCATCAACATAAACAAGTATAATGGTGAGGCTGGTAGCAGTGATCAACGTAAAGAGAGAATGATTGGCCTGAGACTGAATAAAACCTGCAGTAAAAAGAACAGATGTTAGTTTAAAAAACCAGTTCCGGGAGGCCTGCATGAGGCCGTAGAGAGATTTCGAAGACGGCAAACCCGTGTCTCCCCCTTAAGACAATAACCGGAAGGTGGTGTCATGTAAACTTCCTCATCAAGGTCGCAATGTAAGAATGCATTGTGGACATCCATTTGGTGAATAATCCAGTGTTTGGTGGAAGCAACGGCAAGAACACAGCGGACTGTGGTCATTTTGGCAACTGGAGCAAAAGTTTCATGATAGTCAATGCCTTCGACTTGAGTGTAGCCTTTCGCCACGAGTCGAGCCTTGTGGCGCTCAACTATACCATCTGCTCGTAGTTTGGTCTTAAAAACCCATTTGCAACTGATGGGTTTCTTACCAGGTGGGAGAGGTTCAAGTGTCCAAGTAGAGTTTTCTTCAAGAGCACGGAGTTCAGAGGCCATAGCTTCATGCCAGTGAGAGTGGCGATTAGCTTCTGAGTAACAGGTAGGATCAACAGTGGTAGTAAGGGCAGTTAAGAATGAATAATGAGCAGGAGAAAAACGAGAGTATGAGAGAAATGTAGATAAGGGGTGAGAAGTACATGAGGACTGTGTAGCGGTTGAAGTAGCAATGGACTCCGTGGGTATGGTGGGACAAACATAATCAAGAAGATAAGTTGGTCGAGTGATAGTGCGGTGGGGGCGAGAAGTAGGGGGTAGGATCGGGAGGTATGGTCGAGTCTAAGGTGGGTGGAGAAGAAGGATTTTCTGGAATGGGTAAAGGGACAATGAGGGAATTAGGTGTATGTGGAGACATAGAATGTTGGAAAGGAAATTGATTTTCATGAAAGGTAACATCACGAGAGTGGAAAATGTCGTGTGTGTCAGGATTGTATAACTTATAAGCTTTACGATTGCTTGGGTAACCGAGGAATACACAACAAGATGCACGGGGCAAAAATTTATAACGATGAGCGGTAAGAGTTTGGGCATAGTAAAGACAACCAAACACCCGAAGATGAGTGTAGATGGGTGAAGTGTTGAAGAGAAGTTGGAAAGGAGTTTGATTTTGAAGGGATCAACCAGGGGTTCTATTGATGAGGTAAGTAGCAGTAAGAACACATTCGCCCTAAAATTTTAGGGGTAAATGTGCCTGAAAATGAAGACTATGAGCAACATTCAGTAGATGCCTGTGTTTACGTTCCGCAACACTATTTTGTTGAGGAGTTTCAATACAAGTATGTTCATGAATGATGCCGTGATCATTAAAATAGGTTTGGAGGTTTTGAGGAAAGAACTTTTTTGCCATTGTCGGTACAAATAATTTTAACGATGGAATTAAATTGGTTTTTAACAAGGGCGAAGAAATGCATTAAATGGCTAAATGTTTCTGATTTAAAACGCATTAAATAAATCCAGGTAGTGCGAGAAAAATCATCAACAATAGTCAATAAATAATGTGCGCCACAAATAGAAGCAGTAGAATATCCACCCCAAATATCACAATAAAGTCGATTAAAAGAAATCGTACTTTTATTATTAGCATGAGTTGAAAAAGGTAAGCGAGTATGTTTAGAACGAACACAAACATCACAATGAGGAAGAGTACATGGACTATAAAAAATATGAGGAATAACAAAATTAGAAGGATGACCTAGACGTTAGTGCCATAAGGTCTTATTGTCAAGATGGTCAGCGGAGAAGGCAGTGGTTGGTATGGCTGAAAAATGTAGAGTCCATTGCAAGCTTCACTCGCTCCAATCAGCCTCTTCAATTGAAGGTTCTGAAAAAAAACATGCAGAAGATGAGAAAATGGCAACACAAGGTAAATTACGAGTGAGTTGAGGGATAGAGAGGAGATTATAGTGGAAAAGAGGGATAAAAAGAACATTGGAGAGGGTAAGGGTTTCTGATAACCGAATGGTGCCAACACCTTCAATGGGAATCATTTCTCCCATGGGTAGCCGAATGTCATGGCTCAAAGGAGGCTGTTGAAGACTCAAGAAAGATGATCGACAATGGCTCATATGATCACTAGTGCCACTGTCGATTATCCAATCAGTGTTGGGATAAAAAACAGAGGGGGTTGAGAAGGAGTTACCAACGAAATTTTCCATCGGAGTGGGGGTTTTCAAGAGAATCTTGAGTTGTTGATAGTCTTCTAGAGAGAGCCCTAGGATGGGACTCGAGGAGGAGTCGGCGAGGTGAACTGTGGCAGAGGGTGGTTTCCCGAGCAGCGAAGGCTTGCGGTGGTTGCGAGGTTCATGCCCAGGTGGGTATCCGATGATGAGCCAGCAACGGTTGCGCAAGTGTCCATCTTTACCGCATTCGGTGCATTTGAGAGGTGGCCGTTCATGGGTGGAATTCTAAGAAACGAGGGCTATGGTTTCTGACGAAATACGAGAAATTTGGAGGAGCCGTTGTTGTTCCTCTTGAAAGAGGATGGAGAAGACTCAGTTCAGAGATGGAAGAGGATCGGTGGCAAGAATTTGGACCGAAGAGTTGCGAACGAATCATTGAGTCCCAAAAGAAATTGGAACACCCGTTCATCCTCAGCTCTTTTCTCTAAAGTGGTGGCATCGATGGTGGGTTGGAGGTTCCCTAATTCATCTCATAGTTGTTTGATGCTATTGTAATAATCGGGTATAGAGAGGTGATTTTGGTGAAGGTTAGATATTTCTAGTTTGAGATGAAATAAGCGGGTGTTGTTGCCGTGGCAAAAACGGGACTCAAGGTTGAGCCAAACAGCACGAGGGTCATCGTGGTAGTCAAGGGAATCGGCAAGAGAAGGGTAATGGTGTTGAGGATCCAAGTGAGGACCATGTCCTTGGTGCGGCTCCATTGGGCATAATCAGGAGAAGTTTTTGGGGGGGCTTTGAGTGTGCCATCAACAAAGCATAGTTTGTTCTTGGCATTGAGGGCTTGGCGAAGCGCGTTGCCATTTGGAGAAATTATCGCCGGTTAGATTACCAGAGATGAGGACAAGACTGGGAGAATCAGAGGGATGAAGAACGTATAGGAAGGAAATTTTAGAGGAAGAAGACGTGAGGGTCGGCAGGGAAGGGGGCTCTGGATTGAGGTAGGCCTGATACCATGTATTGTGTATCATTGATGTATTGTGTAAAATATATAGTTGTACAGGAGGGATGATATACATGGAAATAAGATCATAAACGGCTATACAATTAAAACAAATATTTGGTAACTATCTAAGAGCAAAACTGGTGGGATTTGGTGAGAATCATGGGATCCGATTCTGAGGTGCTGTAATAATTATCAAGAATGCCCCTTCAATTTTCTAAAAAATCTACTAACCTTCTCGGCTTCACCCAAACTAACACTACTCAACCTAAGAAGTCATTCCATCAATTCATGGAAATATTATAATGTAGTAGTAAATGATCAAAATGAACTCCTAACTCTTTTTACACATATAGCACTAGCTCATCACAATGTTTCGACATTTTCTTATATTGTCTAAGGTAAGAATCTTCTCTAAAGAAATTGTTCATACAAAGAATGTCGCCTTTATGAGAGCCTTAAGTCTTACAAATATTCTTCCACGAGAATAAATTTACATTTTGTGCAATGAATTAAGGACTTGTAGAAAAAATGAACATTGAACTTAACTTTCTTAGAAGGACACCAAAAGAGCTTATCTGCATCTCCTCCCACTCTGATAGGATACAAAAGATTTGGAACTTTCTAAATTTATCAACTTCCCAATCGTGTGTGGCTCTGAAAAAGAGAAACGTCCCCACTTGGAAGAGTTAGCTATCGGATTACAAGCAATCCGCTTATAGGATACAATAAAATTACTAATGGTAAACATTACTTTTGTTGTCTTTCTTAAGCGTCTCCCAATAAAATTGCATGTTCGACTAGAACTAATGGGAGATTATTGAGTAAGAAATTTGTAGGTGATATATATATATATATATATATAAACTTAGGAGTTACTTGTGAAAAGTGATAGTTTTAATGGGCTATTATGTAATAAGTAGATTGTATTGCTGCATGGTTCATTTATGTTGAGAAAATTTGGGGAGAAAATAATATAAAAATAATTATGACTTTAGCGCAGTTTTGGAACCCTATTTTCGAGATAATAAGTTTTGGAACCTTATGACAATATATAAACGCAAAACTGTAATCTTTATCTATAAGTGGATGCGGTGCATGATATATCATGTGAAAATAATGCAAACACTTCTGATTATAAAGTACGTCATGAGCTATAATTGTACACAAAACATGTCCATAAATTCATATAAAAAAAAAACTTTCCTTTTTGAATACAAAAGTTCCTTAACTTGTTACAAACATGTACAAAAGTAAAAAATTAATCACCTTCTGATTATGTCTTATCAACCGTCTTTCTTGAAATAAAATTCATCCATTATAATTTTTGTAGTAAAGTTCTTAGCAATTGTTTTATCAAAATAAATTATCAAATGATCTCATCTTCCATTCTAGTTCATAATCTAGTCTTTACACATTTGGTACGTCAAGCTCATAATGTTGCAGCTGAAATTTCATTAACCATATATAAATTAATAAAAAAAAATTGTTTAATGATTAATGATTTATTATTAATTGATAGCATATATTATTTTATATTTTATATGATCAATGATAATAAATTAGATGAAAATTACATCTTTGCAATGAATTTCCATTAGATTTGATGCTGCTGGTAGATGGAAGGAAGGGGAATTAGGAAGTTTTAAAAGTTCGAGAGTACATTTTGATGTAATTATTAGTTTCGGAGGCATATTATGAATTGAGTGAAAAGAGGGCAAAGTATAATTAACCCTAAAAATAAATTCAAATGATGTTAAAATCATATAAGCACCTTCATCATCACCACGTTAAAAATAGTTGGCTCCCTCTCATTTGAGATAGATAACTAAACAAATTGGACCAAACATTCTAATCAAGCTACACAGTTTGAAAATGAGATGACCGTCGAGTATTTCCAGTTTGTTGCAAAGTATCAATTGGGTTTATTCCCCTTCTAGTTCAACTTCATTAGAAGCAATCATACTTTCAATTTTAGCAACTTGAGCAACTTGCAATTCATCGTTGCGTTTAAAAGAGTCCGCATCAATATTGATAATGGAAGTCAAATGGATAAATAATTAGTAGACAGATTTTGCATCTCTACTTTATACTTTATACCTCTAAGAAAAGGAACTTGTAGATAATTCCATTCACCATGCATATTACTACCTCCATCATATCTCTTGCCTCAAATATTATCAATTTAAAGGTTATAACGAGAAAGGAAAACGCATATCTTAATTTTTTAAGGTTAATGCAGTAGTATCTTTTACATGCACAATATGAACAAATCACTCCCTAATAAAATTGTCTCTATCAATAAACCTCAAAATAACAATCATTTGCTCTTTTTCGATTCATCTCGAACTTTATCAATAAGATTGCAAAACTTACAATCCTCAATATCTTTGTGACTCACATATCGTACTTTACTCGTAATAATATGCAAATTTTCTTTTGAATTTTAGGTGATGTATATTTAGAATTTCATGGAGCATTTTCCAAAATAACTCCATCAATTTTATCATTATAAGTTGCTAAGAGTTTATCAATCAATAAAATTGTCTTTTTAAAAAAAAAAAAAAAAATCAGAGCTTTCATAATAACCTCTAAATGCACATGCTTGAAATGCTAGTCATTGAACACTTCCTATTGAAGCTTTGAGCCGCAACCGATGATTTTTTATTTTTTGAGATGATTGTCTTTCAACTAACTTATCAATATGTCGAGAATGATTCATTAGATCCTTACAACGATTCATGACAACTTTATTTGGTGAATTTGGATCTTTCCCCTTTTGTCCTATTAGAGGACAATTCAATCCATGGTTCACTTTTTTCCAAGTGTCAAAAGTACCTTTCAATGTAAATGCACCTGACTTTGGATGGTTTGTTGACTTCTTAGCAAACCTCAAGCATGGAAGACAATATGGTATCCTTTGAGGATGAGTACTCCAACCAATTTGAGAATATGTTGAACCAAAAAGTTTGAAAACACGACGACGATTATCCAGTCTTGAAAATGGATATATATTTTGAAAGTTTGGGTTGATGAGGACCAGCTTTTAGATAAGTACGACAGATTTCATCTTGTAAGTTAATTGAAAATTCTCATATTTATAGAAGTAACCCTAGATTACAATCCAAAGAGATGGTGTCTATTTCTACATATTGGACTCTTGAATATTTATAAGGATGCTCATTAGTTACTGAAGTACCAATATCCATGTATAAAGATCTATCTAAATGTGCATTAACTTTTGAATTAGTCGCATCTTTTTTCTTAAATAATGAATCAATTGTTTTTTGCTTGCCCATATTTCTCTAACAAGCTAAAGAATGACAAGTAAGTTAATCAATTAAAACCACAAAACTAAGCAAGATAAAGAAAAGGTTTAAATGTGGAAAGAGAAAACTTTAAAAGATATCAACACATGAAAAAAACTTCATTGTCATCTATTTTACCAAAAAAAAACTAAAATATTTGAAAAGAACAAAAGGAAAAAATCGAGGAAAAGGAACTAAATAATTTGAAATTTAATATAGATATCTAATGGAGTCAATCCGTGCCAAAATATTATTTCATAACTAGTTTGGGGACTAACTTGTATGCCAAAAACAAATTTTAGAAGTTTGTTTCACACATTGCATGTATGAGTTCCTTTCCGAGTTGTATTTTTGGAGATGATTTTGAGAATTTTCGTATCTCTGCAGGATTTTAAAAAAATGTTGTGGGTCCGCCCCTGCCTCCACCTAATGATCTCTGATACCATGAAAGCTACGTTAGCAACAAGATAGGGACCCTGAATCCCAATCGGTTTGCAACATAATGAAATAGGAAAGAATATCTTCAATAAGGTTTATAAATGTACAACAAGAGCTATTAGCCAATCAAAAAATGTTGGATGACCAATGAGAGATAATTTTGCCCATCACCTATAAAATTCTATGTGACCAGCAATCTCCTTACACAACAACTTTGCTTCACTAGCTAACTTTATGCTCTTAAAAATGGCAAGTCCTGTCCGTTTGTGAGTAGATGCTGGCTTATGTGACATGGCCTCTTCTTTGCTTCCCAGCAACACAGCTTCCCTAGCAGGAATCACATTTTCCCACCAAAATTCACGTAAAATACCATGAATTAACTCCCAATAACCACGTTCCCTGTCCACACGGAATATTGAGCTTCCATTTGGTGTCCAGCAATACAAATCAACCCATTCTCTATCCATTATCTCCATCTGACCCTGCACCTGAGGCATGTAATAGAATGGCATGGTTGACCAGGGCAGACCCATCTCAGGCTTCCCCTTGTTATATGGGCACTTTACTTCCAGGATCCCACCTTCTGGAAAGCAATCAAGAAGGCCATCAGGGGAAGCGCCAATCCAATCAAATCGCTCCTCTGAATGGGTTGCAAACCCTAATGAGCTTACTTCACGGCCTGTAATGCTTCTGTAACGGTCTATAGCTGCTGCTTCATTGAGCACACCCCATTCCATGGCAGACTTTTTTGAAGTTCCCAAAATTTCTGTTCCTGATTCAAACACTTTCTCATGCCAGAGCTCAAAGCGACGGTTTCCTTTCCAAAAGCCCAAGGCAGTGCTGAAAGTGCTTGTGGTCAGCTTGTCCCTGCGAAGGGCAAACCATTCCTCTGAACGTTGGGGAGCGTCCGGTGGTGTAATGTGGGCAGCCAACACAATAGCTGAGGGGGGACGAACAATCGGAGGAGTAGTTGGAAAGGTTCCAGTTGAGGTGCATGTGGAAATGGTTCTCAGAATGCCAATTCCATGATTTTTTCTTGGATAAAGTGATGCAGCCGCTTTATGGCAAGTGCCACAGAATCTACTCATGCAAGCATTGCTCATTAGGGAGCTAACCACGCAGTTGACAGGAAACTTATTTGGCAGAAGGATCCTCCTACAAAAGCCACATACTGCTTGAAATTTTAGTTGAAGAGTTCATCATAGAGTAATTACAAGAGGAGAAATTTCTCACACATGATAAGATTGTGAAGTACAAAATACAAAGAGAGGAGAGAAATGAGTTGGTAAAAAAAATCATCTGAAACAAATACAAAAAGACTGCATGCAGCAAATAGCATCATATGCTACTGCCACACCACTAATAAAGAACAACAATGTAAACAGCGAGCATTACAAATGTATTTTTATCTCTCCCGTCTACCAAAAGCATATTCTGTTCTCAATGATTAGGTAGGTTTGGCAAGTGGGATGAGATACAAAATTCTCATCTCATCTCATCATTACAACTTTTTCAAAAATAAATAATTCAACTTTTTCAAATTTCAAAACAATAATAATATTAAAATATAATATTTTAAACTTTCATCTAAAACCAAAAATTCTCATCTCACTATCCAAACCTATCTCCATCTACATTTCATTCAAATATGGTCATAGTTGACAATCAACTATTTTCAGATGACATTTGTATGGAACAAAAGAACTGATTTTTGTTTATTTTCCTACAACAGCATTATGCAATGCTTTCTTTCTGAGAGAGGAACAATCTAAAACAATTAGAACAAGATTCCTGAATATGCAATTCATGGTACAGTCGAAACTACAAATCTATGCCAGCTCATGCAAATGCATTTCAGGAAGTAGCATTGACATCAGAGAAAATTGATCGTTTTATTTCAATTAACCTAAACTTTTATAATCATGAATTTGATCATTTAGCTTGAAATTCTCATCAACAAGTTATTTCCAGGCCTCTTGTTAAGGGAACAAAATTTAGAGATAGACATAGTTCAATGAAAAAAAAAAAAGGAAAGACGAATAACTCATGGAAATGTGCTGCAGACAATCCTTAATCGTCGAAATTAAAACCAAATGATTCGAACTGAATAACAATGCAACCCAAGAAATAAATATACCATACGCAGCAGAGAAAGTGATAACTTCATCGTTCATTCACAGATAAGAAATGACGCACGTAATCAGAGGCTACACATCATAATACTAAAATGGACAAGAGCAACGGAAAACAATGAAAACCCAAAGAGAAATCAGAGGCGAAAATAAATTATTGACAGCCAAATAAGCCTATTTACTTCATGTACGAGATGAAGAAAATAAACGTACTGTGCTTGATTTAATACCTGACAGAGAACTAGAGCTAAAGGAGATGGCTTTTGGGGACAAAAGAGCAGATGGCAGCCTTGGAATGCAGAAGGGCCCTCCACTTCTTAGAATCACGACCATATTCTTGAAAGAAGAAGAAGAATGGTACCAAGCAAACCAGAAGTCCAAGTTTGCAGCTTTGCGCAGCTGAGAGGGTATCCAGCAGAATAAGGGTTTTGCTGCAATGCAAGGATCCAGGATGAGACAATGATAGAATCAGGGGAGAGAGATCCTTTCAATTCATTTAAGAGGCTAAAACGACGTCGTTGCTTAACATGAACAAGCTGAGACATACAGATCACAGAAAGATGGAAAATGATAAGATTACTCTTCATTTACTACTAATTTACTTTTCTTTTTATATTTAATTTTTTTAAAATTTTTTATTTATTTAATGATTAAGAAAGTAACTATTAATAAAATTATATTTTTTTTTAATTTTTTTTAAGGATTAAGGACTTATAAAAAAATAAAAAAATTTAAAATATAGCATGAGGTGTAAAGGGGGAGTAAACCGGTTGGAAGGGTATCATTAACCCATACAGATTAGTAAATATTGGACAAATATAGATTTCAATGAAATCATTTCATTGTTAAAATTATATTGTTTCACATAATTGTTTATCTATAGTAATCGAACAGAATTAAACGAGAGTCCAAAGCGTAAATTTTTTATAGTTAGATGTTACAATGTCACACCCCATACCCAAAGGGTTTAGAGAGAGTGGGTTCTTACTTCCCGCCACTTAAAATCACATTTTCAACAATAAAGTGTAGTCTCCAAATGATAAAAGAGACATACTCAATAATATGTAAAATTCATTTATTAAAAATATATGTTCCTCCACATAAACGTCATTGAACTCCTCCAACATATAAAATAAAGGAAATTTCGCAAGGTCTCAAATAATACATTGATATCTAAAAATACTATTTAAGTGGAATAACTAAGATCTTGAATAACATTCCTCCAATAGTCTCTTGTACCATTTAGTACTTATTCCAATATGTTAACCCACATGTATCTCTTAGGCACTTATTTCTCTATATTCAACTAATCTCATTTGTGCTTCTTATTCCCGATCCTCAGTTGGAACCTCAAATTCATTTGAAAAATAATAGAGATAATTATGTGAGCTTTCAAAAAATCAGTAAGCAGCAAACATATAATAGCATGTAAACATAAGCTAGTTACAAAATATAGAGACAAACAATTCTAAAAAATGGCAGTGGTATTTTCATAAGCTTTTCATTACAGTATTAATATAGAAAAAAATACCATAGGCACAAGCATACTGAAACAACATTAGAAACATAAACATAAGCTATGTTTACCCCTGTGGCAGGGTTGTGCATATCTGCAGTTAGACAAGCAAAACATAAATTACCTTGTCATCAAAGTGATGCACTCAATATAAAAACCACTATTATATCACGTGACAGGACCAGGGGCCACTATTATATCCTATGGCAGAGCAAAAAATAGAGCCCACTATTATATCCTATGGTTGGGCCAAAAATAGAACAAAACCTTATGCCTCAGGGTTTTCAGATACAATGCAATAACAAATATAATGTACTAAAACGATAATATCATAGAATCATATAAAAATTTCAAATTTCATATTCACATTTTATGCAATAGTGAACTATAGTACAAAATCAACCTCAATCATATTTAAGCAAAGTCTAGCATAGAAGCACTACTTACCTAACTTTTAAAATATACTAAGATCTAAACCTGAACCGTAGCAATATCACGGCCTAATCTAGAAAAATATTGCTAACACATTATTAACTCATATCAGTACAAAATCAACCTACTTAACACAATTCTGTCATCTGAACCATAGCTCAATAAGAGCCCAAAAATATCCCATAAGCAAATAGTCCACCGTCTGAAAACACTACTCCACAAATAGATTAGCCCAATCTCATTGGATTCACTGAAATCCCACTCCAACACACATCACATAAAACAACAACTCACATCTTAAAGCCATTCCCTCCTTCAACCCTCACGTTACCATCAAGGAACTTTCCAAGCATCAACCAAGCCATGAAATTACTCAAAACCACAATTCCAACATAGACAACCCAATCTTCCAGTAGGCATCAAACCAATCAATCGTGAAAACTATGATAGCATGGCCGTAGAGTTTGATGGTACCTTACTCAACTTGGAGTAGTGGTCGGTCAATCCAAGAGTGAAGTGATGCTGCCTATAGATGGTTTTTGGTGGTATGAAACACTTGGCGAGATGAGGCAATTTGGCTACCCCCGATGGCCTCTACTGGTTGCAAGGGCTACCCTACCACAAAGAGAGAGAGAGAGAGAGAGAGAGAGAGAGAGAGGAAACTGAAATCAAAAGACAGGAATTGAGGAATAGTAATATTGACAGAAAGTGACTTACCGGTGGTGGAATGCTCATGTTTCAAGGCATGGGCTGCGACAGCGACGATTAACAGCAACAAGCAGCAACCACATAGAAGAGAGGGAACGACTGTGAGAGAGGGAGGACAAGAAAGAGAGTAGCCAGAGTAAGAGAGATGGACGAGTGAGACTTACTGGTCGGAGAGGTAGAGACAAACTGTGCAGGGAGGGGCGTCGAAATTACAGAGAAGATAGAGGGACGAGCAAGGAGAGAGAGAGAGAGAGAGAGAGAGAGAGAGAGAGTGAGTGAGTGAGTTGAGCAGATGGAGAGAGGGGAGAGAGATGGAAGAGAGAGAAGTTGGGGCTGGGGTAGGGATTGGGTGGCAGAATTCACAGAGAAATAGATAGGAGTGCCGGGGCTAAAGGAAGAAGGAAAACACAGTCATTTTGCTCGCTTTTTTTTTTTCAAATAATCCAGCAGGCTGGATTTAGGGTCTTAGGTCTCGGCTTCTAAGGGGCCAGGTCATGACATACAATGAGTCACCATTAGGGCACGTTTGGACACGAATATTTCAAAATATTTTTAAACAATAGTGAAATGAATTATAAATAATAGTAAAATGATTTGAGTTAAGATATTTAATTGAATTTTAGAAAATAAGAGAGAAAAAGTCGACTAAAAATACTATAAAGTTAACAAATTATTTGAATATTATTTTTTAATATTATTTTTGTTTTGAAATTGGAAAAAGTTATATTATTTTTTTGTATTTTGTTTAGAAGTTTGAAAAAGTTATATTAGATTTTGTATTTGGATAATGATTAGGTAATAATTAGATGAAAAAGTTAAAATTTTGAAATTAAAAAATTTTTTATATTTAAATGATATTTGGAAATGAAATATATGAGAATACTTGAGGATTTCTCAATATCAAAACTAGCTTGTTTGAAATACAACATACAAAAATCCCGATAATTTGGGAGTATAAAGTGTATTTTCCTCAATAATAATATAAAAAGGCCCATAGTTTCTTAGTTTTGTAGAACTTATCTTATTTTTGGTATCTTCATTTTCAGAGTTAAGAAGTTTGAGAGTCTAGGTTTTAGAGATTCTGAATAAATCCATATTCGAAATAACAAAAAAACTAATAGACTTTTCAAGAATATGAGATTTTCATGTTTTTTTTTTTTTTAATTTTAATTCCTAATCATCTTGTAAAAACTATTTATCTTCTCCAAAATATGGTATGTTTACTCTTGTATAGGATTCTTGGTACAAAATAATTAAAGATTAAATTAAACTAACAAGAATAAAACCTGTATATAAACCTTGGTTTTATTTCTCAAAATATAGATACATATTGTTTGAAATATTTTCTTTATCTTTATTATTTACTAGTAGAAGGGCACGTGTCCAGCTTCCCCTATAAAGATTATTTGAAATTTGAATAAAATAAAACAACAAGTGATGTTTTCAAAATACCATAGGAGGCAAGTGCTCAAACCCAGAGGGCCAGGGAGCACAACTTTCAGTCCGAGGCAAGCAAAACTGCTTGAAATCAGGAGCAAGCAAAACTGCTCGAGCCTAAGGGAGAGCAAGGAGTGCCCGTTCGGGTGTGTATGCATCGCGGGGCAAGGAAATAGTACTCAAACCCAGGAGAGACGAAGAAATGCTAGAGCCTCGGGTGAGCAAGGTGAATTCATAATTTGTGCGAGCAAAGAGAACCCGAACGCCGGGGAAAGCAGCATCCACTCCCACAAGGCAAGCGAAAGATTTCATACTCGATACAAAAAACTGTTGTGAAATACTATGCAAAGCACACACACCAACGATGGCAAATAAAGTAAAAGCAACGCAATCAAGAACACGACACACAATATACGTGGTTCGGCAAATTACCTACGTCCACAGAGCTGCAGAAATTTTATTATTCAGAGCAAATTACAATCACTCAATCTCAACTCACACTCTCTAGGGCTTTTTGCTCTGTCACACAATATGCACTCACAAGACAATTGTTCTCTCTCAAAATATGCTTTAGATCGTCCAACATAAGTCTAATATGACATATATATAGTGAGTGGCGCTGGAAACCCTAAGTGGCAAAAACTACGTACTTCGCTCGAGCGGACTGTCGAGCACGACTCGAGCGAACAACCAAATGAATATTGGCTCGAGCGAAGTGTCAAGCGAACACTAGGGTTTGTGTCTCGCTCGAGCGGAGTGTCTAGCGATACTCGAGCGAACTCTCTGACTTGCCTTCGCTCGAGCGGTCTATCGAGCGATGTCGAGCGAACTTTGGCTCGAGCCAACAGTCGAGCCAACTTCAGCAAACACTATTTCAGCTCCAAAACCAGTCTCCACATCTACCCCAACAATCTCCCACTTGGAGACTGGGTCTTCACATGCCACCACAGTTTCCAACCAAGCCCTATCATCTATGCAGCTCACAGCTCCCGTCTTCAAGCTAGAAAATACACTGAAGTCAAGCCCGACTTCAGCCTTCCACATACATCGCCCTTAGGGCGACTCACAACTCCCACTGCACTAGTAGTATCCAGTCTCGAACCGATCTTGGCAACCTTAGCCAACTTTCCCAGGCTTTCGTGAGGAACGGCAAAGCTGACTCCCTTTTGCTTCCTCACATGTTTCGCGCGACCAAGCCTGCCTTTTTGCACTCTTGTATTTTCCTGCACATCACTGGATCCTGATGTCAAATACAAAGAATTATATCTCTTACCATGTGCTAGGACCAGCGCACCCTTAGTGATCTTCCAAGCTCTTCCAGAGAACGCTACTGCAAAACCGTTGTCATCAAGCTGTCCCACAAAGATCAGGTTTTTCTTCAGATTTGGAACATGTCTGACTTGCTGTAAAGTCCACACGCTCCTGTTTGGAAGTGTGATATGCACATCACCCACTCCCACTACATCCAATGCCTCTCTATCAGCCGCATACATCTTCCCAAAATCACCAGCAACATAATTCTGCATGATTTCTCGATGTGAAGTGCTATGGAACGAAGACCTTGAATCCAACACCCAATCATCAATTGGACTGTGCACTGCAAGAAATAAGGCATCATGAATTTCTTCTACCACTACATTCAGAGCATCATCATCAGAACTTTCTTGATTCCTGTAGTTTCTCTGGATGTGGCTCGGCTTGCCACAACTCCAACACGTGATATGTTGTCTAGATCTAGTCTTGCTATTTCCCTTGCTCTTGGAACTTGACCTGCCATGTCCTCTACCCCTATTGTCAACAATTAGGACAAATCCTGAACCCGAGGACTCACCCATGTCTCTCCTACGTACCTCTTCAGCGAGCACCATGTCACGTATGTCATCGTAGTTCAGTTTTGCCTTGCCGGCTGAAATACTCACAGCCATCCTCATGGATTCCCAACTATTTGGCAGCGATGCCAACATAATCAATGCTTTGATCTCATCATCAAACTCAATCTCTACAGAAGACAGTTGATTTGTGATCGTATTGAATTCATTCAAGTGTTGGGCTACAGACATACCTTCAGACATCTTCAGATTGAACAATTTATTCATCAAGTGCACCTTATTATTCGCAGACGGCTTTTCATACATACCTGACAAAGTCGCCATGAGATCCATCATGGTTCTCTCCTTACTGACATTGTGTGCCATTGTTCTGGACAAAGTCAGCCGAACAAGACCTAGAACCTGTCGATCTAACAGGGTCCACTCAGCATCAGTCATGCTCTCCGGCTTCTTTCCCAACAATGGAAGGTGGAGCCTCTTCCCATAGAGATAATCATCAATCTGCATCTTCCAGTACCCAAAATCAGTGCCGTCAAACTTCTCGATCCCGGGTGCATTCACTTTATCTCCAGTCATCATTCTCCTTCAGATCTGACCTTGGCTCTGATACCAGTTATTGTGAAATACTATGCAAAGCACACACACCAACGATGGCAAATAAAGTAAAAGCAACGCAATCAAGAACATGACACACAATATACATGGTTCGACAAATTGCCTACGTCCACAGAGTTGGAGAAATCTTATTATTCAGAGGAGATTACAATCACTCAATCTCAACTCACACTCTCTAGAGCTTTTTGCTCTATCACACAATATGCACTCACAAGACAGTTGTTCTCTCTCAAAATATGCTTCAGATCGTCCAACATAAGTCTAATATGACATATATATAGTGAGTGGCGCTGGAAACCCTTCGCTCGAGCAGACTGTCGAGCGCGACTCAAGCAAACAGCCAAATGAACATTGGCTCGAGCAGAGTGTCAAGCGACTATTAGGGTTTGTGTCTCGCTCGAGCGGAGTGTCGAGCGATACTCGAGCAAACTCTCTGACTTGCCTTCGCTCGAGCGGTCTATCGAGCGATGTTGAGCGAACTTTGGCTCGAGCCAACAGTCGAGCCAACTTAAACAAACATTATTTCAGCTCCAAAATCAGTCTCCACATATATCCCAACAGAAACAAAGCTCACCCCCTCGGGGAGCACTTTGAAAGAGCGTGAAGTTTGACTAGAGGCTAAGATTGCTCGCCCGACGGGTTGGAGAGAAAAAAAT
The DNA here is from genome assembly GCF_001411555.2 of Juglans regia. NCBI lineage: Eukaryota > Viridiplantae > Streptophyta > Magnoliopsida > Fagales > Juglandaceae > Juglans > Juglans regia. The sequence continues at coordinate 24,099,909 of NC_049913.1, read as the reverse complement.
GTTTGTTGTAGGGGCACTAAAATTCCTCACTCGATGCGAGAACGATATTGGTCACAAATGCTTAAATGAAGTGATCTTGCATGGGGGGGGGGGGGGGAGAACTTTACTCTGTGTAAGCAAAATTCCTCGCATCTACGATTGCGAGTGAAGTGCTTGCACTTTGCTCAATGCGAGCAAAAAATGCTCGCCACCTCTACTCCCGGGTGCAAGCATAGGGAGTTCTACTCCTGGGGCAAGCACTTTGGTTGCATCACATGTTCGGGAATGGTGCCCCATGGTCCATTAGAGGTCACACAAATCTTACAAGCTCCACAGGATCAAAGGCTTATGTGGTAACTCAGGTTACGTGGGACTGAAAAATAAAGATAGGATGAAAAAATGCAATAGATGGGAAAAAAAAAAAAAAAGTAAATGAAGAGAAGATGGAAAAATGAAGAACAAGCAAAAACCTCCACGGGCTTTTCATCCCAAGCAAACTTGCACTCCCGAGTAAAGAAATTATATCTTGTATCCGAATTTCACATGCATTACGAATAGATTAGCATCTAGCTCGGTTCACACAGCTCGGCAGTAACCCTCCCAACATGAAACCAAGCAAACCAACCTACTTGACTTGCTCGATCATGTCCTCATCAGCATAATCATGAGTTCCCAGGCAGCAAAAAAATCATGGAGCCGGGCAACTGCACAACTTGAAGAACCCCAAGAAAGTAAGCTCAGCATTTTCGAGCAAGTAAGCTTGAAATTTCCAAGCAAGTAATCGAGGTTGAGTTGTTATGTGCACAGGCTATATGCTCTCGTCTTTCACAGGTATAGCTCTCGTCTTTCACAGGTATAATCTACGACCCTTTGATTTTTAAGTCTATAGCTCTTTATCTTCTCAGGGTTGGCTTTAAATTTTTTTGTTCTTATGAAGAGCTAAGTTTTTATTTTTCTAGTTGTTTATTTTCCCTTTTTTCTCGTAGCAGCTTATTTTCTCTTGCATGTCAACGTTTCTTTATTTTATTAATTTATTTTAATATTTTTCACCAACTGAAATTATGTGATTAGAATAGGGGGCCGACTTCGATATGGGGGCGCCCTACAATTTTGTCCCTTGGTGTCCATAAGAATAGGAGTGTGATTTCATGATATCGCAAATAGCAAGTAAAACAATTGTCATGGGCTAATTATAGTTAGAATTATGAATAGTGAAATCTTGTGTGAAAATAGATTATTAGGATGGAAAATGCTAGGATATGGAACTCCGTGGTTGAAAATAAGCTCTTCATGATTGGGAATACCGAATAAAGCCAATTTCAAGCTCACGATTACTAGGCTGGAAGATAATAAGCCCTTGGTGAGTTGTGCCAACTTCTAGCTCGCGATTAGCCCAAAAAAAAAAAGGAAAAAGAAAAAAAAAAAAAAGCCCTTTCTCAAGATCAAATGGGAGCTTGGCTCCTGAGCATGTGATTCGACTGCTAATGAAATTATCAAATCACGTGGGAGCTCTGCTCTTGAACACGTGATTTACCCTGATCAAATAGGTTTAATCACGTGGTAAAACTCGGTTCTCGAGCATGTGATCCAACTACCAATCTATTAAAGCGTTTCCAATTTCCCTAAGTATTCAACACTCGATCAAAGTGGTTAAATAAAATTGATCGGATCACGTGGGAGCTCAACTACGAACATAAGATTCGATCTCCGATGAAATAGATCGGATGACGTGGGAGATTGGCTACCAAGCACATATTCGACAAATGTCAAGTTGCTCAAATCACGTTGGAGCTTCATTCTTGAGAGCCGAGCAAAGAGATCTCAAACCCCGAGGCGAGCAATAAAGCTCACCCCTTGAAGCGCAATAGTGCTCCACTTAACCGAGCGAAAGTGTTTGCACCTCGAGCAAAATGCTCCTCACGAAGAGTGAGCGACAACAGCGAGCACTTTGTTCGAATGTGAGCAAAAGTTCTCAAAATCCAAGAGGGCGAGTGATAGCGTTAAAGGAATGGTCGTCCATCGTGGGTGAATAAGACATTATTCGGTCAAGTCCACGGCAAAAATTTCAACCCAAAAATCTCCATATCAAACCCATGATGGCAGAAATACCCACTAGAAATCTCTATCTTCAACCCACGGTCGTTGGTCTCTAGTGCAAAAGTGAAGATATTTATGGTTATTTCCACCGCGGGTCGCGCCATGGCTAGATCTGATCATGTCGATGCGGTTGTCTGTAAGATTGTGGCTCACTCCATGGTTGACAAATAAACATGGCTTTGCATTTTCTCTGGAGAAGAAGAATGAGGAAAGAAAGATAAAAATGAAGAACAAGAAGATGCTAGATGGAGAGGGGGGAGTGTGAGAGAAGATGAAGATGAAGCTTATTCTGTAGATTTTTTGTTGTCATCGGTTGGTTAAATTTGGACCAAAGTTGTTTGTCTAATTAAATTTGTTGTGGGGTTATTTTAGCGAGTTTAGAAATTTTATAGGGTATTTTATCCTAACTCAGGTCTCTCGGAGGGACATCTTGGTTGGATCAGCATTTGTAGTAATAACATCTCAATCCAACATGACATCTGTAGAAGGACATTTTCATCCAAGTCATCACATGAATTCCAATGAAGTATGGTCTAAAGTCTCTTTTTTATTATAGAATAAATCACCGAATAAAATACCTCTTTTCATGTGAAACAAAATAGTTTTCACTTTTATATCCAAGTTTTTCAAAACGACCACAATGAAATAAAACTAAATAATTAGAACTACAACCGCAACAAAGTTCGACAAAGAAGCAATTTCTTTTACAACCATAACAATACAGAGAAATAAAAATAAAACCAAATAGTAGCAAACAATAATACTGTTTATATTTATCAATTGTATTCTTATTTATTTACTGCATTTTCTAAAGTGATGGCTGGAACATAGATTTCCAACTTGTGGGGTTGAATAAATTCTAATTTACTACTTGATCCAAATGTGCCACGTGGATTTTGTTTCAAAGCTTGCATTATATTAAGAGTAGTCATACACATACAACCCATTTTATAATCTTCTTTTTTACAACTCTTTATACAATCATATTTTAAATTATGGATATTTTTGTAAAACGATATTACTTTTATAAACTATTTTATAAATATATTCTCAATTTAAAATATGGTTGCATAAAAGGATTGTGAAAAGGCTCCATGTGTATCATTTTTATTACATGAATAATAAGATAGAGATGAAGATATAGGAGCCCCAACAATCATATGAGAATGACAAATACAATGCATACAAAAATAAATTAAAAATTAAAAATTAAAAAAAAGGGATATGGGTTAGATACATTTCATATTCTTTGGTCAAACAAGTTAAAACTACATTATAATTCATCGACTAGAGTAGTCGTAAAAGAAACCTACTTCCTTTTTTCTTTTTGTAAGGGGATTTTCCCTTACTTCAAAAAGCCCACTGGGCCTCGGCCCAATACCCAGCCTTAGGGTCACCAAGACCATGCTTGAAGTAAGGTGTCAACCAGGGAAAGGGGTGAAGCGACTGACAAGACAGATCAGTTTGACATCGTTCGGCCATGTTCTGAACCTGAGAACTTGTAGGAAACACAATAGGAAATGCGAAGAACCCTCAATCCGCTGAGATAGGAACATCTACAGCTCACAAAGGATAAAGCAAGGCTAGAAAACCATACTGCATTAATGACACCACTACCGAGCTATATGCCACATTGATTGTGCCGTCTCAGAACCACACCACATTAAAAGACTATGACAACAGAAATAGTAGGAGGGGCACGAACTCCGTAGAGACAAACACAATCTGTACCTCCCCAAACCCATGGTATAAATAACATGTCTCAGGTACGAGAAACCTCTCTAATCTCTAGACTTTTTCACTTATTTACAAACTTCCAAAAGAATTTATTAACTTTGACATCGGAGAGTCCTCGACCCCAAGGCTGCCCTCCCCTAGTTGCCTTCCTTTGTATCTTTTGCAGACCTAGTTCTGAAGACCTGAGTTGTCGGAGCCTAACCCAAAGGCGTGCGAAATAAGACGTTAACAATGGCGCCATCTGTGGGATCTTTTAGGTCTTACGTATACTTTGTACGCCCAAGGCAACCCATTCCAGAAAATTCAGAAGCTCGCTAGTATTACAGGTGATATGGAAGTTGACCAGCCAAAGAACCAAGTTCTGGGGATTGAAGAGGGCGTAGGGGAAGAAAGATGGGCACACATCCGTGAAGAGATGCCTACAGACGATGGGGTAAGCGAGGTGTGTCCTACGGTGGGTAACTGCACCTTGTCGCCACCTCCCGACTGCACGTAAGTCGAAAGCGAGGTCTGAGATGAGCAGAGGCTCATAAAGGTGATACCAAGCGACTTGTTGGAGATCATCCCGCTCGACCTAGATCGATCAGAAGTCATGGCGAGGATTGGCAGCGAAATGACATCTGAAGCTCGGAGCGCCATGTAACAAATTCTCGCCGAGCACTGGGACGTATTTGCCTGGATCCACGATGATATGCCCGGAATAGTGTCCGAAGTCATATAGCACAGCCTTAGCGTAAACCCAAAGGCTAAAGGAGTGAGGCAGAAGCGTCAGTGCAGAAAAGAACATTGTCATAGTTGAGGAAGTGGACTACCTGCTGAAAGCTAGATTCATTTGAGAAGCCCACTACCCAGAGTGGTTGTCCAACGTGGTGCTTGTAAAGAAGCCGAGCGGCAAATGGAGAATGTTTGAAGATTTCACCGACCTCAACAAAGCCTGCTCAAAAGACAACTTCCTACTTCCCCGCATCGACCTGATTGTCGACTCCACGTTGAGTCACCTTATGCTCAGCTTCATAGATGCCTACTCTGGGTATAACCAAATCCGTATGAATCCCGAGGACAAAAAGAAGACTTCGTTCATCACTGATCAAGGCTTGTATTGTTACATGCAATGCCTTTTGGGCTTAAGAACGCGGGTGCCACCTACTAGCGGTTGGTCAATCGTATGTTCAAAAATCAAATAGAAAGGAACATGGGGGTCTACGTGGATGACCTGTTGGTTAAGAATGGGACTGCGGAATAGCATATGAAAGATTTAAGGGAGACTTTCACGGTACTATAGTAGTACCAAATGAAGCTGAACCCAGCAAAATGCGATTTTGATGTCGGATCAGGAAAGTTCTTAGGATTCATGGTGTCTAAACGCGGATTCGAAGCCTACCCCAAGAAGGTGTGAGCCATCCTCAACATGGCCCCACACTGAAACATAAATGAGGCACAAAGATTGGCTGGGCAAGTGGTAGCTCTCAGCAGGTTCGTGTCAAGATCCACTGACAAATGCCTGCCTTTCTTCAAGGTCTTGCGAAAAGCACTGGCATGGGATGGTGAGTGCGACCTAGTGTTCAAAGCCCTCAAGAAGTACCTCACGAGCCCACCGCTCCTTAGCCAACCCCGGTGTGGGGAAATGCTAACCCTGTACATGGCGGTCTCCCCCCAAGCAGCCTCCTCAACGTTGGTGTGCTAGGAGAATGGGGTCCAAAGGCCAATCTACTAAACCAGCCGAGAGTATCGGGCTGTCGAAGCTAGATACCCCTACTTAGAACAGCTAGCCTTTGACCTAGTAGTAACCACGTGCATGCTACACCAATACTTTCAAGCTCACCTAGTAAGGGTCCTCATGAAAACCTCCCTAAAAAAGGTACCACAACATCTGGACGCCTCAGGCTGACTTATGAACGGGCAGTGGAGTTGGGCGAATTCGACATTGACTATGCACAGCGGAGCACCATCAAAGGACAAGTGCTAGCGGACTTCATCGCTGAGTTTACCAATTTTCCGACAGAGAGTGATGATGCACCCCCCCATTAAGCTCTGGCAAGTATTCGTTGATGGCTCATCTTGCCAGGCTAGAGGGAGAGTGGGAGTGCACATCATTACGTCAAAGGGAGATGAGTACAATTACGCCGTTAAATTGACATTCAAAACAATGATCATCGAGGCAGAATATGAAGCTCTGCTTTCAGGGCTAATGTGGCCAGGTCTCTAGGTGCCACCGAAATCGAAGCACGGGCCGATTCTCAGGTAGTGGTCAATCAAGTGCGAGGGGAGTTTGCTGTAAAAAGCTAGCGCCCCCATTTTAAGTATTTCTAGATTTAGCAAGTGTCAAGGGCAGAAAATCAAAAAGTGGACAAGTTGGCAAGTGCGGCATTCGAACAGGATGACTCCCCTCTCCTAGAACAAATAGTGATCTGAACCGTGGAAGTACCTGTTGTAGGGATCGAGGTAATGGAAATACTGCCCAGAGCCCTAGATTGGGTGGAGGACATACTAAGGTATCTGGAAACCAATGAGGTGCCAGAGGACAGGTAGGAGGCTAGGAAGATTAGAAACAGAGCAGTGTGTTACACTTTATTTCTAATACACGAAGGGATTTGTGGAAGTCACTTAGGAGGAAATGCGCTGGCCGGAAAGGTAATGAGGGTGGGATATTACTGGCCTTGGGCCTTGCGGGACACCAAGGAATATGCACGGAAATGTCGAAAGTGCCAAGAATACGCCAGGGTGCCCTATTGCCCACCAAAAGAGCTGACATCGATCACGTCACCTTGGCCTTTCATGTAATGGAGAATTGATTTGGTTGGCCCGCTTCCCCCGGGCAAAGGAGGAGTAAAGTTTGTGGTGGTGGTTGTGGACTGCTTAACCAAGTGGGTCAAGGCCGAGACCCTAGCAACCATCACGGCGAACAACATCACACGGTTCCTATAGAGGGCAGTAGATTGCAAATTTGGCATCCCGCGTACTATCATATTGGATAACGAGAGGCAATTCAATTCCGATCACTACCGCAATTGGTGCCAGGAATTGGGATCAAGTTCCGGTACTCATTCCTAGGACACCCCCAATCCAATGGGCAAGTTAAGGTGACCAACAAAACACAGATGAGAATGCTCAAGAAACGACTCGACAACAAAAAAGGGGCGTGGGCAAAAGAACTCCCCTCCATCTTGTGCACCTACTGGGTCACAGTGAAAATGTCGACTGGGGAGACTCCTTATACCCTCACTTACGGACACGAGGCAATGCTGCCAGTAAAGATCGGAATCCCCACCTACAGAGTTCAACACTTCGAGCGAGAATCCAACGATAGGCAGCTAGAGGAACATCTCAATTTGTTGGAGTAAGTCAGATTGGAAGTCGAGATAAGAACCACGGCCAACAAAAGAAGGTTCGAGAGATGCTTCAACAAGCAGGTGCACCCAAGAACGTTCAAGGTCGGGGATCTCATACTAAAAAAGACAGGAACAACAACGTGGGATGAAGGAAAGCTAGGCCCTCGATGGGAGGACCCTTACATGGTCACTGCCACAAATAATCCTGGCTCCTACTATCTCCAAGACTCTCAAAGGAACTAGTTGCCGCATCCTTGGAACGCCGAACATCTACGAAAATTTTATTGCTAAGCTAATACATTGTCATAAATTTATGTATTTCCAAGCGTACGCTACAAGCCCTAATAAAAGAAATGTTGTATTTCAATGGCAAATTTCAAGAACATAACGCAACCCATCAGCAAACTCTCCTCCAACAAAATCAACAGTCTCAATTAGTAAAATCAACTACATCAATGTGATCTACGTCTACAAAATTAACGAAATCTTCATCAATAACTTACCCTCCGCAAGGCGAAAGAGGAGAGTGTAATGCCTTAGGCTACTCTACCCCTCTCGCGGAGGAGTGCGGGTTCGCCCTTGGCCATTCGAAGACAAAGACTTACCTTCCTCGCTAAGCATCAACAGGCGAGAGCGAGTCCAGTAACAGACTGCCCAAACAGCTTACCTCCCTGCGGGATGCCATAGGGAAATGTAGGTCTAAAGGTTTCCTTGTCCCTCCCGCATCGAAGAGGGGGATCAGTCCCAAAGTACCTGAACTTTGGGATTAGTGCCAAAGTGTAGGATTAGCGCCAGTCTGACCCAAACTTACCCTTCCCTATGATGTCAATGGGCGGAAGTGGGTCCAGTTCCAAAGTACCTGAACAACTTACCTTCCCACGAAGGATGATAGGTGACAGGCAACTCAACCTCCTCGTTCAGGAGAGAGGGACTAGCCCTCTCAGCCCAAATAACTTACCCCAACTCCCATCACGGCGAAGGAGCGGACCAGTCACATAGTTGTCAGAATTACCTCCCCCGCGGGGCACCAGAGGGAAAGGTAGGCCTAAAGGTTGCCTTATCCCTCTCGCAGAAGAGTGCGGGTCAGTCCTTAGCTACCCAAAGATAAAGTTTTAACTCGCTTGTAAGTGTCAATGGGCGGGAGCAGGTTCAGCTCCAAATGACTTACCTCCCTGCAGGATACCATATGGAAAGGTAGGCCTAAAGGTTATCTTGTCCCTCCCGCAGCGGAGAGCAGGATCAGCCCCTCGGCTATTAGAATAACTTACCCCAACCCCTACTATAATGAAGTGTGGGATAAGTGCCAACCTGACCCAAACTTACTCTTTCCTGTGGGTTAACGGGTGGGAGCGGGTCCAGATACAAACTGCCAGAATAACCTACCTACCTCATGGAACAAAGGGACAGGATGAGCCAAAAGTTGCCTTGTCCCTCCCACGAAGGAGAGCGGTTTCAGCCCCAAGGGTGCCTGAATACTTACCCTGATCCCCACTGCATTGAAGGAGTGGACTAGTCATATCACTGTCTGAATTACTTCACCGGAGGACAAAGAAACGGTTTGGTATGAGGCATTTCGACCTTTCCCTGACAGAGTGCGAGCCAAGTCTATTGACCGCCCAAATATTGGAGAAAAAAGCACGGATATCAGCAACATGGTGTCGATAGCACAGGCAATAGTGGCATGACAGAAAACCACAAGCACAGTACAATATAGGTAAAATAAATCATTTAACCAAATTGGAAGCCTCCAATAACAATAGGCCCTATCTCTAAGTCATGTCTTCCACAGCTTGAATCAAGTGGATCAAAACTGGTTCTCCTTCTTTCAAGTTCATCTTGAGTGTGGGGCTCTTGCTAGCTTCATTCCAAGTAGATTGCACCAATCCTTGCATTGCTTCCTTGATCTTCTCTGCCCTTGATCTTGTAATTGGCCATCTAGAACTTGCAAATGATCTTTAAGAGTAGGCCCACCTTGGTTCCCATCAGTATAGGCCAGGGGGCCCAGGTTTGCGAAATTAAATCCTACCCTTAAGAGCAAAATAATGATAACGTCCTTATTTTTCGACAAGGACTCAAATACAGAATGCTAATGAAGGAAGATGGGTACAGTTTCAAACTACCCGGATAGCTTACCTCCTCAAGGACCAAGGAGGCAAGTTGGGCCTGAGGCCGTCTTGTCTCCCGCAGCGGAGAGCGAGATTAGCCTCACGGCTACCCGAAGAATAAATTTATGCTAATGGAGGAAGATGGGTATAGTTTCAAATTGCCGGACAGCTTATATCCCCGCGGACCAAGGAGGCAAGCCAAGCCTAATGCCGCCTTCTCTCTCCACAGTGGAGAGCGAGATCAGCCAACCTAGAAGACTACACGATAAAGGCGAGATAAAGTGGAAGAATAAAAGAATCAGGTGGGGTAAAGCCCGACTAGAAGAAGAATGCAGAGAACGTCGGCCTCATTAAACCAAGTCGCTAAGACCCCAGGAGAACGACTACACGATAAAGGCCTACAAAAGTGGTGCAAACAGGAAAGGCGGGATCGTTCCCAGTAGGACTACCACTGAGGGCACTTGGAATCAGATTCTTCCCAAGAAGAGCACCCCGATCCAAACATTCCTTATGTGGAGGAAGATCCCTCACACACAGGACCCTAAGGTCGCATCGAGGGTTCTGAAGAACATGAGTCTTCATCCGCTCTAAGTCATCAGTATAGCTGAAGTGCCACGGGTCATCGCGAATGCCACATACAACTCCTCCCTTAGACTACAGATGGTAGCTTCATGAGCTTCTAAAACCCACCTAGCCTCACTCTGGTCGGCCTCAAAGTCCCTCATTCGGTTCCTTTCCTCTTCCAGGGCTTTCCTCTTATCCATCAGAGCCTCGTTGGCACCCTCGAACTGCTTCGTCAGCCACTTGTTTGTTCGGTAGTCGAAATCTTGACGCTGGCACAGCTCCTGGTTCTCAGCCGACAACCACTCAAGTTTTAGTTAACAATTGTCGAGAGATCACTGCAACACCTCCCTCGCCTCGGAAGCAAGTGAGACCTCGATGAGAAGAGCGCCGGCTTCGCCCTGGGATCTCGACAAGTCGGCGAGGGCCTCATCAGCCTCTATCTTTTGCTTTCGCTCCTTCGCTGCACAATCTAAGGCCAACTGCTCAAGCGATCGAAGTGCCCAGTTCTCGCTCATCACCTCTTCTTGGCCATCCACGATGAAGGCCTCTAGTCACTCCAAACCCTGCCACAGAAGTCTGAATCAAGATCAAGAAAGGAAACAAACAAAGAGGCTAATGAATGTGTAAGTAAATATTTTACCCCTACGAATAGCCTCTTGAGCCTACCCTCCACCTTGTAGATAAGGTCGACGTGGCCTAAAGAAGCCATCGTCCGAAGGTCAGCCGAAACCTCATTGATGACCTCCTCGCCTTCCCCCTCTATAGGAATCCCAGTTGTCATCTCCTCCTCGGCCAAAACAGTAGTCCCCGCCACTTTGACATCATCGGAGGAGAAAACCTTGACCACAAGAGCTGCTTCTTTCCTTGCCTCTCCATAGGCGGATTGGGAAGCCCACGTCTAAGTACAGGTTGGTTGGGGGAGCCATATATTGATGAGGTTGTCCTCGGTCAACAAAGCCTCCAAAGAAACGTCGTCCGAATGCGCCTACACCCAAGCTCAAATGCCCTTGAGCCTGAGCGCCTCCTCCAGGGTTGGGCTTGGGCGACAGCTCTTATCCTCGTCCACAGTGCCCCATATAGCGAACACGTAAAACAGGTGCTTAAGGGTCTGCCCGACCGGGAACTCCCATCCATCGCCCGATATGAAGAAGAACCGGCAACTATACCCCTTCACAACAGTATTTCGCGCCTCCAACCGAACCAACTACTTGACTGGCTGGAAGCCGTAGAGGTGCCGCCCTTCCTCAAAATATTGTGGGTGAGGAAGAACTCGTAAGCTGTGAGGTCCGGGTATTCTGCCCTAGCCCCCTCTAACGCAAGGCGCCAAATGACAGCACGAAATAAGAATCCTCCATGCACTAGGAGGAAGCTGAGCAGGTGCCAACTTGAAGAAGGCCAATACTTCTCGCACCGATCGATAGAAAGGTAGCCTAAGGCCACAGGAGAACATGGCGGGGTACACCGCAACCTTGGTGCCGAAGCCCTTGGAGTTAACCGCCCCTTCGGTAGGAGAGGGCACTACGAACTCCACTTTCGAAGGGACACTGTAGGTCTCTTTCAACGGCTCCAGTTCACCAGGAGTCACCACAGATCGCAGAGAAAACCCGGCAAACTCTTCCAAAGCGGTAACACCCTGGCCGACAACAGTTCAAGCATCGCTAGAGGACCTAACCAATCTAGAAAGGAGAGAATATTTCTTCGGGGCCATGAGTAATCAGGAGAGAAAGAAAGGAGCTTTGGAAAAAAAAAAAAAGATGCGAAGGAATGAGTCTAATAGCAAGAAAGGAATGCAGAGAGCAAAGTAAAAGAGAGAATAACTGAAGTGGACTATCACAAGGGAGGAAGGGGCCTTTTATAGGCAAAGTCAATGGTTGACTTCCCGAGAAAACATAACTCCATGTGTCCCCCAAAGCACCAGAATCCCTAGATTGTTGTGATTTCAACAGAGTATATCTACTGATACGACGCGAGAAATAAATGACTGTCTGGCATGAGGTCAAGATGAAAGAACTAAAGGACGTCATTCAACACAAAACATAATCGTCACAATGCAACCACAAAAGTTGGAGACCAACCGTTGCTCGGCTCAGAACAAAAAAGGCTGAGTAGTCTTGTAGTGCAAGGACTAAAGGAATAAAGGAAGAATTCCTCTCAGACCTATCTGAGAGGAATTGATGGGGTAACTATAAGGGGATTTTCCCTACTTCACAAAGCCCACTAGGACTCAGCCCAATACCCAACCTTAGAGTCACCAAGACCATGCTTGAAGTAAGGTGTCAACCAGAGAAAGGGGTCAAGTGACTGACAAGACAGATCAGCCTGACATCGCTTGGCCACGTTATGAGCCTAGGACCTTGTATGAAACAGAGCGAGAAATGCGGAGAACCCTAGATCTACTGACATAGGAACATCTACGGCTCATAAAGGATAAAGTAAGGCTAGGAAACCACGCTGCATTAATGATGCCACCACCGAGCTACACGCCATTGATGGTGCCGTTGTAGAACCAAGCCGCATTAAAGGATTCTGACGGCAGGGATAGTAGGAATGGCATGAACTCTGTGGAGACAAACACAATCTACACCTCCCAAACCTTTGGTATAAATAACAGGCCTCAGGTATGAGAAACCTCTATGATCCCTAGACTTTTTTACTTATTTATAAATTTCCAAGAGAATTTACTAACTTTGGCATCAGAGACTCCCCACCCCAAGGCCGCCCTCCCTTAGTTGCCTTCCTCCATATCTTTTGCAGACCTAATTCTAAAGATCTAAGTTGTCGGAGTCTGGCCCAAAAACATGCGAAACACGACGTTAATACCTTCATCCTCGCATGTGACCCACATATGCATGGATTTTTACTTGGCAATGTTAACATGTCACAGAACAAGGATTTTGAGAAACTATAATATCAAAAGCTATAGAATGAATACAAATGATTTTGTAACCAAACACAATGTAGGTTAAGACTAGTAACTTAGGCTTTTTTCTTTTGCTGTTTTCACCTAATCTTGTCCACCTCCACAAAATCTTGGCCAACCACCATTCCGGTGGAGGAAGGAGTCCCCGACTCCCTCCCTCGAACCCGATAATGGGAGGCCAATCTTCCATAATTCATTTTATTTAGCTATTTTATGTTGATTTCTCTATCTTTGCAAGGAAGTTGAGGAGAAAGATCTACACAAATCTGCCCACCTACATGGTGCATGCGCATTGTCTTGCTTTCCTTTCATGTGCAACATAGAACAAGAGTTCAACAATAGTTGTCCACATATGTTCAATTATCTGCCAACCACAATAATTCAACACTTATCTTTAAGCTGAGAATTAAGATGACTCTTATTGGAATAGCTAAAGTCAAACTCATGTTTTTATTAATATTACATGAATTTACCTTTGTCTATTCCATTCACATCTAATCCCTACATTGGATTATCTATCTATTTTTTATATAATATTAAAATATTATTAATTTAATATTTTTTGATAACTTCTTAATTTATTTATTAGTATCATATTTTACCATTCTAGCGATTATATATTAATTAATAAACGTATTCTAGTTAAATTATTGGTTAAAAATCATATTTTCGATGGTTATTTAATGCTAATAACCACAAACGTCTAATTAAATCCATTTAAAATTCTATATAAATGTCTTAATTACAAATCAAATTTCTATGTTCTCCCGAGAAATAAGAAGTAGTTTTATAAGAAAATATCAAGGGAAGAGAAAAAGAAACTGACTGGGCAGAATAAAAAAGCATAAATTGCAAGATTGAAAAGATTTAGAGGGAAAGAAACCAATTGGAAGTTTTGTGAGAAAATATCGAGAGAAGAGAGAGAGTGTTCCCAAGAAATAATAAATAAAAGCTTTGATATGTCTACAGTCTAAACCAAATATGACAGAAACTTTGCATTTACTGTAGCTAAAACTAACTGTTACATGAGTTTGCCTAACCAATGCTGCCTATTTTTATGTCCATCTAGTTATTTGGGTGATTTTATTTAGCTTTAGTTATTCCAATGAGAGTGCTTTAGTTGGTCCAACTTAATCAAATTCATTTCTCGATTTGTATTTTTTATTTATTTATATTCTCTATAATTTTTGGGATGATTATCAGATTTTCTTCTCTTATCATTTTAACGTTTTGAGATCTTCCTATCAAATTTTTAGTTGGCCTAATATTAAAAGAAAAAGAAAAAAATGCTACATTTATTAAGAGATTCTATAAAAATAAATTCATAAATATTCAAAGATAAACGACAAGAAAAAATAGCAATATAAAAGGCAAAATAATAAAATATAACAATATAATCACCAATGACTATGATACCAAAGGTGTAAATCCCAGATAATATAAATAGATAGTAATAATAATATTATTAATAAGAATAATAGGTGGTATAACTAGCCATATGCATGATAGCAGATACAATAGGCGGTATAACCGACCATATACATGAGGAAGTAAATAATATAGAAAAGATATATAGAATAAACTTCTTCATTAAAAACATAATACTTACAAGGAGACTAATTCTCAAAAGAGTTGGAAGCAGAAGATATAAAAGAATGAAGATTTACAAAGTAAGGAGGACTGGAGTGGAGTAGTTTGGGCGAGTGCAGAAAAGGCTTCATATGAGAATTCTGAATACCCTTCTCCCTTGAACTCCTTTATATAGACACTACAACAATACAAAATAGTGATTCTAATAATACATGAACAATATCAGCCGACACTAAAAACAAGAACAGCATCAACCGACACTAAAAACAAGAATAGTATCAACCGTCACTAAAAACAAACTAAGACAGTACATGACACGTAAACTAGTATGTACAAAGTCATTTGTTGTCTTTCTGGACAATAATCTGACATAAATAATAATATTCTAGGGAGATAATATTCCTGACAACTTCCATCTGTCATGCTGACTAATTGAGAAATTAGTAATCTTCTGGAATTACATAATTTGAGGATCATAATTTGCTAATTCCAGTTCAAACAGGCATTGAGAATCCATCAGATGTACTAGATGGTAGGGTGAGTAATCTTGAAAATGAGAGATGGCTTGGTTACCCTGAGAATGTGAGGCATGTTGAGAAGGAGAGGCCTGATGGGCTGGTGATAAGGCAGGTTGCTGTAATGAAGATAATTTGGCGAGATGATGTGCTTCCTCTTCATCGTCACTATCTGAAACCTGTGTCATTGTTTCGGCTAATTTTTTCAAATCTTTCTTGTTGGTAATGGATGTTAATTGTGCTTGAAATCTGCTCCGTTGGACTAGAACTTTTGGAGTCTTGGTAACTTTTGAAAACATTTTTAAGACATAATCACAATTGTATTTTTCCCACTATTTGATAAAAACTTGGCGGGCTAGAAATATAATGGTTTTGAGAGAGAGATGATGTTTGATAACATGAATCATTTCATAATCCAATTTAATTTTGTTTTGAGGAAGAAAAGGAGTGGTGAACAATGGTTTAATGCTGGTGGACTGTCATCTTGTGTAGTAAAAATTCGAAGACTCTCCTGGAGGGGAAAAAGAAGGAGAAGAGGTTCGGGTCCATAATATTCCCACCATAGTGAAAACTATTTCGGGAGTGTGTTGATCTCTTGTAATTTGTCAAAATGAAGAAACCACGAATGACGCAAATTTTTATTCTGTTTTAGAAACATTTTTGTCCATACTTGTTGGTAATTATAATAATCATAATAAGGTGGATCATAAGTATGAGAAAACTTTCTTATTAAATAAGGATTGTTTTCCCCATTGTTTCAAAGTGAGAACCTATTTAATGGTAACTTTATGAAAAACAATAATTGAATATGCGGGTGGATAATGTTGAGTTTGAAGAGAACAAGGAATTTCAGAGAGAATAATTGAGTCAGTGTCTACTAATATGAATTTATAAAAATACTGGGTTCTCTTAATATTTTGTGGAACATAATGCCAATCTAGTAAAAAAAAAGCATCAAGTAATTTTTAGGGGTCAGACAGGTCTTGAATTTCAAATTCGATGGGGAAGACTAAGTGTCAATGAGATTTGATGATAATAGGAGATGAAAAAGGCTGAGATAGTAATAGAGGATTAATAATTTGGGAATGAGAAGAGGAAGGAAGGGGAAACAGCTTTGGAATAGGTCAGTAATTTTGGAGAGGCTAATGCTGAAAATGAATTGTAAGATGGTCTAATGTTTTGTGGTAATGACCCCAATACCGTATATGATCTTGGAGATAGTGGTCGTGTGTATGAAGATTTGGACTTTACTTTTAACTTTAAAAATGACATGATTTTTCCTGTAAGAATTATCAGGATAGAAAATCAGGATGAGAACTAGATTCTCCTTTAACATGTTCAATATTAAAATAAAAAATACTTAATATAGCTTGTCATCTAGTAAATATTTATTTAGCAGCCAGATTTTTCACATCTTTAATCAAAACTTCCTTGGCTGATTTACATTCTATTCTAAGTAAAAACTTTTGGTTCAACAAATTATCTTGAAATTTAGAAATACATAATACAATAGTTAAAATTTCTTTTTTAATAGTACTATAATTCTTTTGGGTAGGATTCCAACATCTTGAATGGAATTGGACAATCTGTTCCGAATCAATTGATAATTTTTGTTTCATAATTCCTCCATAACAAAGATTAGAGGCATCTGTTTCAACAATTTTTAAAGTATGAGGAGATGAGAGTCCTAAGTATGGTAATTTCTTAACATGAGCCTTAATTTGTTTTATAATATTTGTATGTTTTTCTGTCCATGGGGTGGATTCTTTTTTAATATTTTAAATAATGGTTTACATAATGGCCTGAGAGATTGATAAAAATCTACAACATGATTGAGGCTTCCTAAGAATCTGTGTAGTTGTTGCTTATCTTTTATTTCATCTGAAAATTTATCAGCAAATTCTATTGTTCTACTAATTGGCGTGATAGTTCATTGATAAATTTCATGACCAAGAAATCTAATTTTGTCTTGAAATAATTTTATTTTTGATGATGAAATGACTAATCCATTTTATTTGATAATTTGAACAAAAGTATTTAAATGTTTCCAATATTATTCAATAGATGAAGAAAATATTAATACATCATCTATATAAACTATCGAGAAATGAGTGAAATGGGTAAATATCTCATTCATAATATTTTGAAATTCACTAGGAGCATTTTTTAATACAAAACGCATAATGTTCCATCCAAAATGTCCAAAGGGAACTGTGAATGCTGTCTTATAATGGTATTTTTCAGCAATTTGGATTTGCCAAAACCCACTTTTCATGTCAAATTTTGAAAATGCTGTAGCATTACATAGTCGGGATAATAAATATTTTTTATTAGGAATTGAGTATCTAATCCATTGTAATACCTTATTTAAAGGTTTATAATTGATAACTTCAAAAGGGAGGTATTCTTCATAAACAATTTGATTATTTTATCTTTTAATCTATTGGTTAATAGTCCTGTTTATGATAGACAATTGATTTGATTTATATATCTCAAACCATGTAAAGAAATGTATATTAATCTGTATTTTTTCTAAATCCTCGTAATATTTTTCTTGAATATAATCTCTTTCTGTTTTTGTAAAAGTTGAGAAAAATACTAATATTTTCTGATTATTTTCTTCTTTCATATAATTTTGTTTGAGATATTTTTTGTTAATTTTAAACTCTTTTTTATTCAGGGTATATATTAGGGCATCATCTCCAACTACTTGTGAATATGTTGGAGAAGAAGTTTCCTTTTCAGGATTATGAGAGATGGATGCTTTATCAGGATGGCTAACAGTATATACTGGTGTATCAATAATATTTCTGGAAATAATTTTTCGAATCTATGTGTCAAGACTCTGGGATCTAGTGTCAAAAGATTTGGTGTCAAAAGTTTGGGATTTATTCCAAGAGATTGATGTAAGAACAGATCTGGGTGTATGATAACTAAAAAGTGCTGGAAAAGAATAATGTAAAAAAGATCTTCTAAGAGGTTAAAAAGCTATTTGGACTGTTCCGTCCGCTTTTTGATCTATATATTCAAGATCATCTTTAGAATTATTTTCTATCTTAGGTAATGAAGTAATATTCTCTAATTGACATTCATTAGGAAGAGTAATTTGATTCCAATTGATTTGTTTAGGAATTTGTATACTAGAGTTTTGTGTACTAGATTGTAATAATAATGTATATCCTTTTGGACTGGTAATAAGAGCTTGCGGTTCTAATGTTATTTTCATTAATTTATAATGGATCCTATAAACTACTGTTAAAGGATGTGATCATTTCATCATCTGATAATCATTTGTTTTAATATTTAATGTTAAAGCATGTAAAATATTAGCATCGAATAATGAAATAGAATAATTGGGATAAAAATTAAAATAAACTGGTCCTTCAAACAGGCTCGATTCTATCATTCCAAGTAATGAATTATGAAAATTATAGTATATTTCGTCTCTTAAACAGAGTAATACTGAGATGTTTAATCCACTTCTAGTGAGTGATTTTATAGCTACTTATACTAGTCCAATATGTATGAAAAAATAATTCTATTCTTTGTGATGTTTAATTGCTTCTTTTGTTAATAGTTGTAACGATTCATAATTATTATTTAAACTAATGGTTTTTTCTACTATTTTAATTGTATAATTTGTAAAAAATGATAATTTAGAAGAAAAAGTAGAATGTTTGTATATTTGATTTTTTAGAACATTAGGAATTGTTCAGTCTTGTAGATTTCTTTCTATATTTATTATACTGTAATCTTCTTAGTTGATTTTATTAGGTTCTATGGGGATACTAGTAGTGGATTCATTAGGTTTGAAAGAATTCATTGAGACAGATTTTTAGACTAAGATTTCCTATATCCAAAGAGAAATAAGTAAATTACGAACTTGAGGGAATGCCACCGGGACCACCCTTAAAGTCGTCCAACATGAATGGGTTGACCATCAGTTTTTCATAGCTTACCAACACAAGCCTCCCAATATACTTCATTCTCTTTTGTTATGAGTTATCTTTGTAAAAAATCTGTATCAGTGATTTCTTACTATTTTTTTATTTTAATTTTATAAAGCAAAAATCCTCAAATGATTTCTTACACTTTTAATTTCGTTTCTTAAGAAGTTGCAGTCAGTTTCATATAATTCTATTGCTGCCTATCTACTCTGATATACATGATATTTAGACATCATTAATGTATAATCTTATCTCATCAATTGTTATTTTCTCTTAAGATTATTTATATTATTTATCAAGATTTTTAATTCAAGTCTTAAATTATATTCTAGACATTTTAACTCATATAAATCACGAAAATTAGTATTATGAGCATAATAATTATCCATCATAAAATATGTAATTCAAAGATAAATGGCAAGAAAAAATAGCAATATAAAAAGTAAAATAATAAAATATAACAATATAATGACCAATAACTTTGATACCATAGGCGTAAATTTCAAGTAATATAAATAAATAGTAATAGTAATAATATTAATAAGAATAATAGGCGGTATAATTAATCATATACATGATAATAAATAGAGCAGGCATAAAGCAGACGGTACAACCGACCATATGCATATTATCCAGTTACTTATGTTTTCGTGACTAATGCGTTTAAAAAAACACTTCTTCTAGGCACAGTCACCGAATGCAAGCGGCGAGTAAACGACTGACTTGGTATTATGCCACGTCAACTGATTTAAAAATAAAAAAAATAATAATAAAAAAAGAAAACAGAACAAGCTCTAGTTTCATTTCTCTTTTGTTTTGGATTCCCGCTCGACCTCTCTCGTCTTTGGCTTCGACTGGTGTGAAGAGATTCCCGCTTTGGTGGTTGACGTCGAAACAGAGATCTTCGGCTGGTGTTTTTCCTTCAGATCGTAACCTTGCGTTGTCTTCGGCGTAGGTGATTTTCGGCGTGGGTGATCTTCGGCGTGGGTGTCTCTGTCGCACGTTCTTCATCTTCCTAGGTTTGCTCGGCGTGGGTGTCTTTGTCACGCGTTCTTCATCTTCTTGGGTGTGCTCTTACATTTTTTTTTTTTTGTTTGTTTGCAGGAGTTAGGGAGGTCTAACAGTTTTTGGCTTCAAATCGACTCTCTCGAAAGCTCTGGGATTTTGTGGTCTTCAAATCGAGCTGTGAAGTGAACTGGTCCAGCACGGTGGATATCAACTGGAACACATACAATGGTAAAGCACCTTTTTTTGTGTGTGTTTGGAAACCTAGCTCCGTGTTCATGTGCTTATGCCATAGAAATGCATATTCATGTGAATGAAATTCATGTTCTGAGTAAAAAACAAAATGCATAATATTCGTGTGTTCACAAAGAAACATGAAAGTTTGTGTGAAGGTTGTGAAAAGCATGCATTCCTTTCCCAATAAATCACTGCTCTGTAAATCTCGCTATCACTAAATAATGAATGCATGCCATGTTACTTTGTTTTAGAGGTAAAATAAAATAATGCATGTCATGTTAATTGTGGAAATGTGAACTCCTACTGCAAATTTAAATATTCACCATAAAATATTTTGAAGCCAAATCACTACTAACTCACAAATACAAGACCTGCAAGCTTTTGTAAGATGCAGGGATTGTAGCAATGATTATTGCCAGGAAAGTCAAAAGTACCCCATACAATGAAAATACATGCGATGAATTTGGTCATATGATGAACCTGTGGAATGATGAACTTGTTAGTAAGTAGACATACAGCTGGCAAAGTGCAATACATAAGAAGAGGAATGGCAGTGATTGGATAGATGGTGGTGTTCACATATGCAAATCTCTCTAGCCATTTAAGCATGCCACCATAGCCATACCATATGGGGCAGTGTCTGTTGAGAATAATTTCGACAGAACCCAGAGCCCATCGAAGCACTTGGTTCAGTCGATCAGAAAGATTAATAGGAGCAGACCCTTTAAAGGAAGGGTGCCTCTAAATACAAATTTACAATGTTGTGGAATTGAGGCTTGAAACTTGGTATTTGATTTCTCTATACAAGAAACATTTGTTTGGACCCTAGCATGTCAAAAGTTGTAGTTTTGATACCTCATTGCAAAGCTATAATTATTATTTTCTGGTATGATTAATTAAAAATGCATGCTCAAGACCATTCCACTTGTTTGTTCACTTAGTATTCTTCCCAAAGACTGGCATTGGATATTGAACAATGTGTACAGGGCATTGGAAAAGGGGAAGAACACTCAAATCCGCTAACACCATCTCGCTCAAACACCCCTACCTCAGTATGTTATTTCATATTTCAAAAACTTATTGGAAATGGTCTACTCAATGTTTCTCATTCTAATTATCATTATTATTTTTATGTTAGGACATCCCTCAAACGGGTTTAGCAAACTTTCCAAATCACATGCACAGTTACTATGGACCAGTGCCTACATGGTCACCAGCATTTCTGCCATATCCAGATGGCAGCCAATATCCCAGTAACATTCAGGTAGTTTTCAACGTCTTCTTGTTTGTTATGTAAGTTGGGGGTTTTTTAGAGTTTAATTGCTCTTGTATTTTTTTTTTTTTTTTTTTGGCAGAATATTGGTTACCCATTTCAATATGGGATTGGACCTCCGACTCCTCACATCACTACAAGCTCCACAACGAGCGCAAGGGGTTGTTCAGAGGATAGACCCGATTGTAGGGAAACTGAAGTGCCATGTACAAACTCAATTGTTGATGAAGAAAGTCAAGAAGATAGACCCGAATCACGGGAAACCGACGATTGCACTATTGGTTCACCACAGTTAGTGCAAACGGATGGTGATGATATAATTGAGGAGCCAAGGTCTGGGATAGAATTCAATTCTTTTGAAGATTTACATATCTATTATAAGGATTATGCTAAGAAATGCGGGTTTGGGGTGATGACACAAAGGAGTGAGAGGGGAGATGATCAAAGTATCAGATATGTCACTCTTAGTTGTGCCCGTGGAGGGAAGGCCCGGATTAAGAGTTTGAACGTCGCAGCACCACGCCCGACGGGAAAGACGGATTGTAAGGCAGCAATGATTAATGCCTTAAAGGTTGATGGAAAGATGCGGTTGACAATAGTCCATAATACACATAATCACGGCCTCAGTCCAAAGAAATCTCGCTTATTTCGTTGTAACAGAGAAGTGAGTGAGACTGTAAAAAGAGTCCTAGATACAAACGACTTGGCTGGGATCTGGATAAATAAGAGTTTCAGATCTCTTGTCGTTGGTGCAGGTGGCTTCGAGAACCTCCCCCTTTTTGGAAAAGGATTATCGCAATTATATAGACAAGGCACGTCATCTACGACTTGGTGCAGGTGGTGCTGGAGCACTTCGAGATTATTTTTTAAGGATGCAGTACAAGAATAATGGTTTTTTTGCATCGATGGACTTAAGTGATGATGAGAGGCTAAAGAATGTATTTTGGGCAGATCCACGCAGTAGGGCGGCCTACCAGTATTTTGGTGATGTCGTCACATTCGACACCACATACCTCACGAATAGATATGAGATGCCATTTGCACCATTTGTTGGTGTAAACCACCACGGACAATCTATTCTTTTGGGAGCAGGGTTGATTTCAAGTGAGGATACAGAGACATTTACATGGTTATTCCAGACCTGGTTGCAGTGTATGGATGGTATACCTCCAAAAGCTATTATTACTGATCAAGATAGAGCAATGAAAAACACAATTGCTAATGTCTTTCCAGAAAGTCGGCATAGATTCTGTTTATGGCATATACTAAAGAAAGTTCACGAGAGGCTTGGGTCATATGTTGCCTACAAAAGTGGACTAAAAAGTCACTTAATGAAATGTGTGTATGACACTCAAACAATTGAGGAGTTTGAGAAATGTTGGGATGGGTTACTTAACACATACGATTTACATGAGAATGTCTGGTTGAAAAGTTTATATGATGAGCATCAGCATTGGGTACCAGTATTCTTAAAAGAGTACTTCTAGGCTGGAATGAGTACAACTTAGCACAGTGAAAGTATGAATGCTTTTTTTGATGGTTATGTTCATGCGATGACAAACTTGAAGGAGTTTATCGACCAGTTTGACAATGCGCTGAGGAAGAAAATTGAGAATAAAAACAATGCAGACTTCCACACATTTAGCGTCACCATTCCCTGTATATCTAGATCTCCAATTGAAAAGAGATTTCAAGAGTTGTACACGAATTCTAAATTTAGGGAAGTCCAGCAGCAAGTAATTGGTGTGCTCGATATGGATCCATGTCTACTCAGTGAGGATGGTGTAATGAAAACATATCTGGTGGAAGATGAAGTTCGTGTTGAAGAGTTCACTAAGCTTGTGTGCTATACAGTTAACTTCAATGTGGAAGACTGCGATGGAAAGTGTTCATGTGGGTTATTCGAGATGAGGGGGATACTGTGTAGACATATTTTAGCCATCTTCAAAGCTAACGGTATAAAGTTATTGCCAGACCGGTACATTTTAGATCGATGGAGAAAGGATATCAAGAGGAGATACACGTTAATCTACAGTAGCTATGATGCTAGGGATCAGAGGCCAGATGGTAAATATTCAAGTTTGCTGAATATATGTTATCAGATGATAACTTATACAGCGGGTTCCAATGAGCAGTTTGAAGATGCAAAAAAGAAGTTATATTTAATGATTGACTAGTACCGTGAGGATCAACACCCCCCATCTATGACCCAAACAGGTTCGTATGCGAATTTTTGCAGTTTATTTATTTTAAGTAGTTCTTGATAGTATGTCATATTTAACAATTCTACGCCCTTGGCAGGTTCGAATGCTGGTTTTACGACACTGGACACAAATGCTGGTGGTAGTTCAAAACCCGTACTAAGTCCAAATGTTGTGCGAGGGAAAGGAAGACCTCCATCTCTGAAGAGAGCATCCAGGATGGAGAAAGACATGCAGAAGGTTAAAGCCAAGCAGAAAAAAGCACCAGTCAAAGGGAAACGTAAACATGTGCATGTCTTAATATTAATGGTATTAGATATATACATGGTTATGTACATTAGCTTTATAACGTAATTACATAGTTATGTACATTAGCGAGATGAAGGAGATACACCACTCCCGGATGTGTGTAGAAATTTATTTTGCCCATCAAATGTAGATATCACCAGTCCTAGACAAATGCAGGTATATTAATTGTTAATTATTTTGTTATATTTAAGTTTGCCTATGGAAGAAGTAAATGCAAAAAAAAAAAAATTAACAATATACCATTTTGTTAATCATCAACAGCCTGTTTGAGACAATTCAATTTTTGACAATAGTGGAACCCAGCTCCAGGAAACAGTAATTGAAAGTCAAGAAAGTGTAATAATTTCAAAATTTTCACTTAATAATTTCAGTTTTGCACTTTTCACATTTTGACAGTTTCACTTTCAACATTTTGCATACAATTCTTTGCAAATACAGTTTGGGTTGGATGGATCACAACCGATACAACATGGGTTCGATGGATCACAACCTAAGAAGCATGGATTGGATAAATCACAACTGGATTAATTGATATGAGCAAATGGGCATTTTTGTGTAAATGTAGAATTAGTTAATGTTATTATAGTATGTGTTGAGATTTGGTGTAAATGCGAGAACATCATAGTGTCTTGTTGTAAACATCATAGTGTCCTGTTGGTGATGTTGTAAACATACTTTTGATTTTGGTGATGTTACTTGAATCCAAACGTAGTCATGTAGCTGTACTGGTTGTTTTAGCATCTTGATGCTTGTTGGTGATTAAATACCAATGTCCTTGTGCTAAGGTCTGATTGGTTCTTGTCAACAGGAAACATAGGTTTTGACTAGTGCATTTGGGTTGTCTTGTAGTATATGCAGTTGACATATCTAAGAAATGAAAATTTGTTAGTCTTCTTCAAAACGCTACAGGAAACATAGCTTTCCTTGGTTGCCATCTCCCCTCCTTTTGTTTAGAAAAATTATAAGAATTAAATCTATTTTCATGGTGCATTTATTTCATGGTGCATTTATTTCTGGTGCATTTATAAGAATTAGTCTTGTTGGATTTATGGTGCAAACATTGTCTGTTTTCAGTACTAGTGCATTTGGGTTGTCTGTCTGTGTGCGGTGCAGATCCTGATGGTATTATCTTTGATCTAGTTTGTTTAGTTGAAGAGTTTGGAAATTGAAGAGAAAATCAACAATGTCAGATGGTGTACGGTGTAGATCCTGTTCTGAAGCAAGAAATAGCTCTAAAGATGCTTGTTTGCTACTACAAAGTTTATATAGTTATGAAGAATTTTACTTGCATTATAAACAACCATAATGACTTGTAACATGGCACTTGCTGAATTTTACAGAGGCAAAATGGTAATTGCTGAATTTACATAGCTATCATATTGCACTTGGACTAAACAACCAAAATGACTTGTAACACTTAAATTACACATTCAAACTAAGAAACAACAAACAACCACTACCAACTCACTAAGCAACAACAAACAACAACTACAAAAGCCCAAGACACCCGAAGAAGCATCCATGAACGTGTTATTCCGGCTTCTTTCTCAAAGAGCATCAACTCCTTCAAAAACTCCTCATCTCGACCATCTTACACCATCTCTCTCTTCTCAATCTCATCCTCACTCTTACGGAGCTCAATCTCCCTCTTCTCAATATTGCAAAGTCTCTCATCGACCTCTTTCTCCTTCCTTAATAGTTCATTTTTTATATTTTGTAATTCCAGCTGCATGTATTGATCACCATCTACCCACTTGAAAAACTTGCAATATGGTAATCCCTGATATTTGCAAACATATATAAAAAAATGTTAGATGTTTTTAATTTGTAAACAATTTATTAAACATGTTACATTACAAGTGATGTAGTTACCTTCGTGTTATAATTTGGACACCCAAAGAATGGTCGTCTTGGATTTCTGGGAGTATTTGAGTATCTGAATGTAGCTTGAAGATCGCAGAAGCACAATGGTTGACAAGTACGTATACCAGAGGATGAAGAAGATAGAGTTGATGACGACATTCTAACATTCAACAATAAGCACAGTGGAAAGGCACAAATATCAAAAGATACAAATTTATGAAAACTTAAGGGTCACTGAAACCAATGGTGTCGCTACCTGTTGTAGTTATACCTAGCCTACCATAACATTAGAAGGAGAAAAAAAACCCCAACTTCTGTAATCTAAGCTGCCAGAATTTTTGTTCATTTGAATAAGTAAAATAACAGAAGGACAGAGTTGAAATTCCAGAATAACTGTCAACATTACAATAGACAGGCAATAAACAGGAGAACAAACAAACAGAAGCTGGGGTGAGGATCAAAATCCAGAAAATATATTGAACAAAAATTAGAGGACAACTTCACAGAATAAACTAGAGAACAAAATGTAACTACTTACTTGTTACTTTAGTCTAATGAACAAAAAACAATAGTGTGCCCCATGAGGCAGAGTAGTCTCATACTTACAATAGTCACTTTAAACAAAAAATAACTTCATTACAATAGTCTCAATACTTGTTCAAATACAATAAACTAGATAACTAGGTCAAAGAATAAATCCACGTTAAGCCACCCCATGACAAATTCGACAACAATAAATAAATAAATAAATTCAATCAAGAGATATTACTTCTGACCTAGCAATTACCATAGGAACAAAAACAATAAACTGATTCACTCATACGTGTTCAATATTACCTCTCAATATTACCTCATACTTGTTCAAAAACAATAAAGTAGAGAACAACTTCACAAAGTAAATCTAGAATCTGCCCCATGAAAAATTCGACAACAGTACAAAAATTCAATCTCAATCTATCCTCTGACCTAACAATTACCATAGGAATATCAGAATCTCATACTTGTTCAAATAAACTAAAAAACAACTTCACAGAGTAAATCCACAATCTGCCCCATCAAAGATTCGACAACAAATAATAAATTCAATATCAATATTACCTTTGACCTAACAATATTACTGCTTGGGTTAGGTTTCGGGATGAACAGGAAGGGGCGGGCTAGGGCTAGGGTTTCTGGATGAACGAGATCAGGGCGGGCTAGGGCTAGGGTTTCTGGATGAACGAGATCGGGACGGGCTAGGGCTACAGTTTTTGGGTGAACGAGATTGGGGAGGGCTAGGGCTAGGGTTAGGGTTTTGGGAGGCGGGTTAGGGTTTCGGGATGAGCGAGATTGGGGCGGCTTAGGGTGGGTTAGGGTTTGAGATAGGGAAACTTACCAGAATCTCGCATTCGTGGGAGACGAGAGGCCGCGGTGGAATCGATTCTGCGGGAGACGAACCGAGAATAGACGTGTTGAGGGATGGCCCAGAGGGGGAGGGACGTCTACTCGAGGTAGCCGCTTCGTACCGACGAGTCAAGGAATGAAGCTTCGTGCGGAAGTAAGACAGAGAGGGAGGGAGGGAATTGAGGGAACAGAGAGGGAGGGAGGGAATTGAGGGAAAAGAGAGGGTGGGAGGGAACTGAGGAGACGAAAACAAATTCCAAAACCAAAACTGAGAAGATTGATCAAAAACCACCACACCTCAATCGTGGTGAGTATTCTTCTATATATTCAAGATTTACATAACGTCTAGTTTACATAAAAGGAAACAAGAATATAACGTATAATTGCATGAAAGGAAACTAGAATCAATCTATACAATGAATGTCCTAGAATTAAGGTAAATCATATTAAGCCTTGAATCAAGGGATTGTTTCCTTAACACCCCCCCACAAGCTGAGCGTCGGATTGGAACAGACATGAAGCTTGGATCGAAAGAATTCAAAGAGAGGGCGAGAAACACTCTTGGTGAAGAGATCAGCAACCTGTAGATGAGAAGGCACATACTGCGTCCGAAGTTTCCCAGCAACAACAAGTTCCCGAAGGAAATGATAATCTAGTTCAACGTGCTTAGCCCGTTTGTGAGAGATGGGGTTAGAACTTAAGAAAAGAGCACTTTTGTTGTCACATAAGAGAAGTGGCTTCTGTGAGATGGAGACCTTGAGATCCTGAAGAAGGTGCATAAGCCAGAGAAGTTCAGCTGCAGTGGTCGCGAGAGCACGATATTCAGATTCACAGCTGGAACGAGAGACGGTGGGTTGCTTATTGGCACTCGAAGAGACCAAATTATCACCAAGATAAATAGAGTAGCCAGAGGTAGAACGACGAGTGTCAGGACAGCCAGCCCAGTCAGCATCAGAGTAAGCTACTAGAGCACTGGAAGCAGTAGATGGGCGAAAGGTGAGACCAAAGTGAAGGGTGCCCTTGACATAGCGAAGAATGCGCTTGACAGCAAGAAAGTAATCTGTAGTAGGAGCATGTAAAAATTGACTGACAGAATTTACAGCATGAGCAATGTCAGGGCGTGTGATGGTCAAGTATTGGAGAGCTCCAACAAGAGATCTGTAGAGAGTGGGGTCCGAGAAGGGGGACCCATTTCCAGTCAGGTGTTGGGAGACAACCATAGGAGTGTGAACTGGCTTGCTATCAACTAAGTGCGCCCGAGCAAGGATATCCCGTGCATATTTCAGCTGGCTGATAAAAAGACCATCAGGGATAGAGGTAGCTTCCAAACCAAGAAAATAACTGAGGGAACCCAAATCTTTGGTGGCAAACTCAGAATTAAGTTTGCGAGTGAAGCTGTCAAGAAAAGAAGAATTGTTGCTAGTAATGATAATATCATCAACATAAAGGAAGAGATAGATAATGTCAGAATGTTGATGAAACACAAAGAGAGAGGTATCAGCACGACTGCAAGAAAAACCAAGTGTAATGAGAAAGGAACTGAAGCGCTGAAACCATGCTCGAGGGGCTTGCTTGAGATCATAAAGAGCTTTCTTCAACTGACATACATGATGAGGGTAGCGAGGATCGACATACCCAGGAGGTTGCTCCATATAAACAGTTTCGGTGAGAGTGCCATTGAGAAAAGCATTCTTGACGTCCAATTGGCGAAGAGGCCATTTGTTAGTAACAGCAAGAGAGAGCACAACACGAACAGTAGTGGCCTTGATAACAGGACTAAAAGTGTCAGTGTAGTCAAGTCCAGGTACCTGAGTGTAACCTTTGGCAACAAGACGGGCTTTGAGACGTTCAATAGATCCGTCAGGTAGATATTTAGTCCGAAACACCCATTTGGAACCCACAATGTTGGTGTTGGGAGGTCGAGGGACCAAGATCCAGGTACGGTTGGTTTGTAGGGCATGAATTTCATCATCCATGGCAGCAAGCCAGGCAGGATTCTTAGCAGCAGATTTGAATCCTTTGGGCTCAGTGGATGCAAGAAGAGCAGAGAGAAGTCCAGAGGATTGCACGACACTGAGGTTCGCCGGATGTCGAGTCTTGAAGATACCAGCCTTTGCTCGTGTAAGCATCGGGTGGGAACCCATCAGAAAGGCTGGAACATGAGGATCCATGTCAGTCTCAGAAGGCAGTGTGGGATCCGAGACTAGAGAAGAGGGACCTGCAAGAGAAGGAGAAACCTGCAAAGACTCATCCACTGGGTCAGTACAAATAGCACACGGGAGAGATCCGGATGGTGTAATGTGTGAGGAATGGTGCATAGGGGATGGATGAGGGAGGTCGTTATGATGAGGATGTGGTTCAAGAAAATTGGAAAAAGTAAGAGAGGAGATGGGCTGAGCATGAGAGCTAGAATGAGAGGGAAAATAGGTTTCATCAAACTGGGCATGTCGGGTGATATATAGCCTGGACGTAGTGGGGTCAAGACAACGAAATCCTTTATGAGAAGGACTGTAACCCAAAAAAATGCAAGGGATGCTGCGAGGGGAAAATTTGTTAGGCATATAATCACGTAAACAAGGGTAAACTCGACAACCGAAAGGATGAAAATTTTCATAGTTGGGTGAAGAACCATAGAGAAGCTCAAAAGGGGACTTACCTCCAAGAAGCGGTGTGGGCAAACGGTTGATAATGTAGGCTACAGTGCTGAAGGCGTCAACCCAGAAACGAGGAGAAAGGTGAGAGTGAAAAAGAAGGGCGAGACCAGTCTCGGTTACATGACGATGTTTTCTTTCAGCGCGACCATTTTGGGCGGGTGTGTATGGGCATGAGAGTTTATGGTGAATACCAAAGGTACGAATGTGGGCTGTGAAGCGATTACTGGTAAATTCGGCACCACCATCACTTTGAAAAATTTTGATACGGGTGGAATATTGATTTTCAACAAATTTTTGAAATTGAATGAAAACATCATAAAAATCAGATTTGAATTTCAAAGGGTAGAGCCAAGTGAATCGAGAATAGTCATCAATGAATATCACATAATAAATAAAACCCAAATTTGATTTGATGGGTGAAGGGCCCCAAATGTCGCAATGAATAAGATCCAACACATTAGATGATCTATGTTCATTACGAGTATAAGGTAAGCGATGATTTTTGGCAAGTTGACATGTACTACATAATGCGGGAGAAGGCAATAACGATGTAAGATGAAGACGACATTTTTTATTCAAAAAAGAGATAATGGAATGGTTTACATGACCAAGACGAGCATGCCATAAATCATAAGAAGCATGAAGAGCTTTATTCTTAAGAACAGAAATAAAGGCGGAGTGTCCGCGCTCCAACACATACAGACCACCATCACGTTTACCGGTTGCCACCACCCTTCCCGTTTGATGATTCTGGACAGTAAAAAAATCATTAGTAAATGTAACAGAAAGAGGAAAATCAGATGTTAATTTACTAATGGACAAGAGATTTTTGGTGAGACGAGGAACAACTAAAACATCTAATAAATGTAGATTTGGGAGTGGAGAGATGGTACCGGTGTGGGTAATGGGTAGAGAAGCACCATTCCCTACAATTACACTATCCTTACCTGTGTAGTTACTTGAGTGGGCCAAGGTGGATGGGTCTGTGGTCATGTGGGCCGAAGCCCCGGTATCCAAATACCAGTCATTGGGCTCGGGCCCATTTATCGCACAGGAGGCATTGAAGGCCTCGGCAAGGTGAGCAGCGGAGTCACCCCGCGCATACCTCTGGTTGCACCGATCGGCGTAGTGACCGTCTTGGCGGCAAATCTGGCAGCGGGGCAGACGGCGTCCCTGACCAGAACTGTGGCGCTGCTGGTTTGATGGCCCGTTGCTGCGATTTGAGGGAGAGTGGCCATGACCGTTGCGATGGCCCTGTTGAGTGCGAGATGAGGGATTCCGCTGGTTTGACCGAGAGGATCCATGATTAGTGGCCGTGAAAGCAGCGGTGGGAGAAGGAGTAGCCGATTGTTCAAGACATTTCTGGAAGAGTTCAAAGCTCTCAGCTTTGGAAACCAGATCGGCGAAACAGGGGAGAGGGGTTTGGGCCATTTGTGCGGATGAGAAGCTTGTGAAATCAGACCCAAGGCCTCGAAGAAACCAGTGGGATTTATCAGTGCCATCAACGGGACGGCCAATGGCGTGAAGCTGATCACAGAGGGATTTGAAGGTGCGGGCATACTCAGAGACAGTGCGTGCCCCGCGTTTCATCAGCTGAAGATCGTCTTTGAGACGAATTTCTCTGGCTTTGGAGCGATGGCTGAAGGAGTTTTCAAGAGCAAGCCAAACCTCACGTGAGGTGGAGAGACCGACTACCTCAGCCATGGCTTCTTCGGTGAGGGAGGAGAGTAACAAGCTTAGGAGGCGTTGGTCAGTTTGTTTCCACGCCAGGTGTTTGGGATTTGGTGTCTCAGAGTTGGAGGGATGAAAACGTGGGGGAGGTTCAAGGGTGCCGTCCACATGGGCTAACAACTCTTGGCTCTCAAGTAGGGGAAGTAATTGGCTTTTCCACAAGAGGTAATTGGAGGAGGAAAGCTTGATGGTGACCATGTGGATCATGGTGTTGAAGGGAAGAAGGGTGGGGTTGGGTTCGGCAGCCATGAAGAAAAGAGAAAGAATTGAGGGATGTTAATCCGATGAGGCTCGTGATACCATGAGAAGATTGATCAAAAACCACCACACCTCAATCGTGGTGAGTATTCTTCTATATATTCAAGATTTACATAACGTCTAGTTTACATAAAAGGAAACAAGAATATAACGTATAATTGCATGAAAGGAAACTAGAATCAATCTATACAATGAATGTCCTAGAATTAAGGTAAATCATATTAAGCCTTGAATCAAGGGATTGTTTCCTTAACAAAAACGAATCGTTTTGTTTTTGCCGCGTAGGCCCTACTTGCACGCCGCTTGCATAGGGTGCTTGCAACAAGCTTTTCTCTTAAAAAAAAATACAGAGACTTCGTGTGCATTTCTATTTTAAGGAAAAAAAATATGTTTCAAGTTGAATCCATCTCCTCATTCTCGCTAATTATACACAAAGCTTGAACTTCACGCCTCTCTCTCTCTCTCTCTCTCTCTCTCCTGGCTGTGTTTTTCACAACTCAGACAGAAATTACACACTCCTTCAAAGTTACTGTTACGTCTGCATAAAGTGAAACCAAATATCGAAGAAAGCAATCAAAAGTATCAAACCAGCTCCAGTCCCCACAAATGAGTTTACTCTCACTCCAACTTCCACCCATCAAAATCCCCATCTCTTTCTAGACGTAAGCCACTTCTCTCTCTCTCTCTCAGACGAAGACACAAACACTGACCACCATGTACTCCGAGAAGCCCCGTCCCATCGATTTCTACAAGGAGGAAAGCACCCGCGACATGATGATCGAGGTCGTCTCCAATGGAGACCTCCCACCTCACCACCACCCTCACCCCCACCACCAGCAGATGATCCTTGGTGATAGCAGCGGCGGCGACGAGGACCACGAGGTCGAGGTCAAGGCCCCCAAGAAGCGTGCCGAGACCTGGGTCCAGGACGAGACCCGTAGCCTAATCGCTCTTCGCCGAGAGATGGACGGGTTGTTTAACACCTCTAAGTCTAACAAGCATTTATGGGAGCAGATTTCATCGAAGATGAGGGAAAAGGGTTTTGATCGTTCCCCAACAATGTGCACCGATAAGTGGAGGAACTTGCTTAAGGAATTCAAGAAGGCTAAGCATCAAGATAGGGGGAGTGGGTCGGCCAAGATGTCGTATTACAAGGAAATTGAGGAGATTTTGAGAGAGAGAAGTAAGAATGCGCAGTACAAGAGCCCCACGCCGCCTAAAGTTGATACCTATATGCAATTCTCGGATAAAGGTATAGACTTGAGCTCTGTTTCAATCTTTATTTTCGAAGAAGTAGAATTGGGTACGAACTAATAATTCGTTGTTGTAAAGAAAGTTCCTTCAAATTTATGTTTCTGGATGTAGGTTTCATTGCTATTTCAGCTGTCTATAATGTGATTGATGCATTTATGGCTATTCCGGTGCTTATGTGCTGCATTACTTCGACATAAAAGAGCTTTTGTCTTAGAATTCCGTGTGTAAAGCTTCCTGTTGTATGAAGTGATCTGATAAAGCTTTGAAATCAGTGCTTTAATTAGACTATGTTAATCTACAAGTCCCCATACACTGGTTGATAAGATATCATGGCTTCTAATTAAAACTAGAAAATGATATTCTAATTATTAAGTGGCCTTTATGGCCCCACGCCAATCCCCTCTCTAGTTGAGTTCCAAAGTGATGTAGAGTATAACCAGCGTATCATTGCAGTCCACACTCAAGGTAGCAAGCAAAAAGAGTCTTCATGTGCCTGGCTATTTTCTCAGAGTGCAGGAAGCACTTAAATAGCAATTTCAAGTGCGCCCCCCCCCCCCCCAAAAAAAAAAAAAAAAAAAAAAAAAGGAAAACAAACATCCAGTATGTCACCGGATTCTCTATATATCTTGTCGCACAATATTCCCTGATTTCGGTTGTTTCCAAATATCATATACTCTTGTGCATTGAAAGCGCCTATAAACAGATCATATAGGTTACTGGGTATGCATCTATGGATATTAGATAATGGATAGATGATATCATCCAAGTTGGATAATTTTCTCTGGCAAGTGCAAAATTCTTAGGAGTTCTTTTTTGATTTGAAATTTCTACCCCTTAATTTTTACTCTTCATTCAAATGCTATGTTGTTCTACCAATGCCCGTAGAGTTGCATTGCTAGAACGACATAGCATGTAGATATTCCATACAAGACCAATTTTCTGTGGCACATTTTCATATTATCTGTCCTAGATTATTTGACTTGATCGCATAATTTTCTTTTGATCCTTTAATACCTTGTTCACAACTTAAACTGATATCTGACAATCTGGCTATGTAGGTCAGCTTCTTCATTGAATTTAGGGCAGATTTAGAGTCTGCTTGTGTCTTGTGGTGCGCATTAGGGTAGAAGGTTGGGGTTTAAGGGTTAGGATTGTAGAACAACATCTCGAGGGTTTCTATAAAGGATTGCGCTTGGATGATACAGGATTAAAAAGTAAAGATGTCTATTTTCTAAGCAGACAGCTTGTGCAACAAGATTTGACAAGTTGAGAATGTTTAAGGGTTTATTTGGTGGGTTACCATCTTACCGTATGGAAAAAAGTTAGGGTTGAACTGTTTGAAATATCTAGTAAAAAAACTCTATTGGATTGGGCCAAACCCACCGGTACCCGTACAAACATTTTATGACTTGACTGTTAATGAAATGAAACCCAAGACTCACAATTATGGCCTACAGCTAGAAAAAACCACAAATAAATAAAAACAGATATTATTGACCCTATTAATTACCATGGACACTTGTTCTTGGATCTAAAAGGCTTCTGGCTCGATTTTTCTTTAGTTTTAGGCTTCCAATTAGGATGTTTCGTTGCAAGGATTATTTGTCTGCATATTCAACTCACTAAAACAAAAGTACTTGCCCATTTATCTTGCAACACTATCCTTAAATCTGAACCTGCAATTTTCCAAATTTAAAGCCATGCTTCTTGGCCCACCTAAGGGCATTATAGGAAGATTCTCTACTTAAATTGAAAGTTTTTATCCATTTATTTTCTTCTATTGTCATTTATATTGAACCTACATTTTTCAAAATTCAAAGTCATCCTTCTTGGCCCAACTAAGGGCATTATAGGAAGATGTTATATGTATTTTGTTTCATTAAGATGTGTGCCATTTTCAAACTCCTATCTTGGGATGGAGGGGAGTAATGCACCATGCAACCTAATTACATCTTATGATTGTATGATATGGCGTACTTATATTAGGATGTTGAGGTCTATACGATGCACTGTTTAACTATTTTGTGCTTATGCAGGGATTGAGGATGCCGGCATTTCTTTTGGACCTGTGGAAGGTATGTACATACTTGATTATCATTATATTACTTATCTAAAAAAGGAGTATTCGATTGATATTCTACTAATTTGTATTCCATGTTTCTTTCTCACCTATTTACTCTTGTTTAGATGTTCATTTTTTTTTTTTTTGTGGCTTGTGACTAGCTTAGTATCTGGAATTCTAATGGAATTTTTTGTTTATTGCCTGTTTAGTTGTAAAGCGGTAGAGAAAGAATTGAACATGCATGGGCCATGCTTCTTTAGATGGCTGTGTTGTTCAAACTTCAGTCTACCATAAGATATCTTGACTGGTTGGATGGAATTACTGCCAATAAAATAAACATATTACTAGAATGACAATGACATTATTACAAGATTGCAAGATTACAAGACATGGGATCAAGTAGGATCGAAATGGAAGTTTGGATTGAAGACGTGGTGAGGGATGCTCAGTGTGGGAATGCTTCCAATGACATTATTGAAGGTGGCCCATCTAGGACTTGTGTAACACCCCCTTTCCAATAAGGTTAGGAATGCTACATGGCACTTTCCATAGCACCAGCTAATAAGAGTTCTATGAACAATATAGATTTCAAACACTATTGATCACTTAACGAAACCTTGAAATAATATAAGAATAGAATTCAGCACGTTCAGATTTAGAAAAAATCATAATGTCATATAATTATCCTAAATGAATAGCCTAAGTTAGTTTCACTAAGTCATTGTCTCCTCTATTGACTTTGGCTTGCATACTCATTGTGATCGTTACTTGAGACATTAAAAACATAAAAACAGAATGAGTTGAATACTAATTAAATGGCATATCATACAGTAAAAGGAGTTGTAAACATACTTTTATCTTTGAAAAGGATTGATAGAACATTGTATACACAATTTTGTTTTTAACTTTTGGGTAGCCAACACACCTTTACACCCTGTGTCATGGCTGACAATCATAAAAATGAGTAGGAAATATCACATCATGCAGTAAAAGGAGTTGTAAACATAATTATGAAAAGGATCTACAAAATATTTTACATATGATAAAAAAAATTTCTGTGATCCTTTTGGGTGGCCAATGCACATTTACATCCTATGTTAGGGTTGGAGATTGCAAAGATCTCGATTCTGTTTCCATGACCACTTGTGAAAATCACATATGAGGCCTGATAGCACTAGATAAACAATGGGTTACTCAAGTGGGTAAGCCTCCACAATACATTGATGGTTGCCATTGCTTTTTGCCTCAATACCATTGTACATCATGATACGACCAAACCACCACAGTTCATACATTGATGTTTGCCCCTGCTTTTTAATCCAGTATCACTGATTCACTGCACATAATCATGCAACTAAAACGTTTTTAAAACATTCATACATTCATGCATCATAATTCATTCATTTAATTAATTCTTTAGCTTTCATTAATGAACATTTTCAAAATGTTTATAACATGAGCACATGCAGTACATATAATGCTTCTGTTCATAACATATCATATAATAGATGCTATCACATTTGTAAACCATCAATCTTTGATATTTGTTAAACAATGCTTCCAATAGTTTTGTACAGATTTGGTTTCTCCCCTTTTAAACTTGGCACTACCCGGATACATAAACAGTCCATGTCGGGTCAACCTGTGAAACATGCGTGTTGAGATCGGGGGGTTGATTTACTTGTTTAATGATTCATGTCGGGTTCAAGTTGACTTGGAAATAACTGACACACCATGATCCAATTAACAGCCCAAGACTCGAATGTCATAATCAGGCTTATTTAAGGAGAAAGCAGCCCATCTATGTCTCCGGAAGTTCATTTAGCAGCCCTACAGTCTATGTATTTCACCTTCTAATCACTTAACTCTACAAAAATTTAGCAAGATAGCCTGTAGGATTGAATAAAGACTCTTACCTAATAGAATAAAATGAAGAGTGGTTGGGTATTGAGTACTTGATGAGTTATGGTGTGAAATATTGGATCTTGCATTGACTTTGATGACAAAACTGCTGTAGAAATCTAATAGATGATTATTTGATTTCTAAATTTAATTCTTGATGTAAGGACTTGAGACAACTTGAAGAAAACTTGTCAAAATACCACATGAATGCCTACAGTTAAGGTTTATGTCAAGGCAGGTGAAGGGCTGCGACTTTAGAAAATCTTTGAGTTGTGGGGCTGAAATTCAAGAAATATTTGTTTTGAAGTGGGTGATGGATCCAAAATCAAATTTTGGCATGATGTATGGTGTGGCAATATGACACTTAAGGAAATTTATCCACAAGTTTATGGTATAGTTATATTCTGTGTACTGGGCTATGCCTTATACTATGAATAAAATTTTACTTATAAATTTTTTTTTATGGTATAGCAAGAATGAAAGAAACCTCAATTACAGACCTCTTAATCCTATCTAGTGTTACTCCCCAATGGAATTTTACATTCCTCAGAGATGCACAAGATTGGGAAGTTGACACTTTTTCGGAGTTCTATGATCTAGTGTACTCTACTCGTTTGATGGGTTAGGTCGAACACAATATTTTTTGTGCCCCTCTAAGAAAGGAAAGTTCACAGGCCGCTCTTTCTACCAAGACATGACAACGCACAAAATTCGCTCCGACTAGGGATACGCATGAATGCTAGAGCAATCTGTTCCCATGGAAGCATATTTGGAAGACAAAGGCACTCCTACGGGCAATATTTTTTGTATGAATGGCTTCCTTGGCGAAGATCCACACACTAGACTACTAACGGAAATGTCGAATCATGGTCACAGATTGTTGTATGTGCAAAAAGAGTAGAGAGTCCGTCGACTATCTACTACTTCATTGTGATATTGCCATGACATTGCAGAATAAAATCTTTGCTCGGATGAGATTAGCTTGCCTGATGCTGAGAAGGGTAATCGACCTCCTAGCTTCTTGGAGAGGCAATTGGGGCAACTCTCAGATTGCAACAATATGGAAGATGGCTCCAATATGTTTATGTTGATGTTTTTGAAGGGTGAAGAATGAAAGAAGCTTTGAAGATTGAGAGCAGTCAATGGATGAGCTTAGAAATTTCTTTTTCAATACTTTACTCCATTAGTTGATTGCAATTGGTTTTCATGGCATGACTTTGAATTCCTTGTATCTTTAAACTAGCACGCTTAGGTGTTGCTCTTGTATATGTCCCGTATACTTGGGCTCTTGCCTATTCGTATAATCAATAAAATTTTGTTTACCGATAAAAAAAATATCTCAAATTCTAATTATAACTCAAATTGAATTAAAAATCTATCTAAAATACAGAATAAAAGTGATTCAGCCATGTTCGTTTGACCAAGACTCGAGTGAGGTCTCAAGCGAGTTCTCCGCCAGATTCCAGCTCAATTGAACTTTGAGCAAGAGTTGAGCGAACTCTCGGGTTGAGCCATTCTTGTGCAGTTTTCTTCTCCTTCCAAGCCATTTTATCCTCTATGCCCTTGATAGCCATGCAACCTGTATCACCTATGTTTCTATATCATTCGTTTTCAGATTACTCTTACAAACCCATGGGCCATGAGGCATTGGTGGTTTGTCGAAGATTTTGGCTAGAGTTGTCTGTTAAATATTTGTGCTTTAGAGTTTGCACCCATGGGTAGTAGAGTGTTCAAGTGACCACCTAAGTTTAGCAGTGTGGGCTCTATTAATGTCATACATTCTTCTCAGTCCTAGGCTCTTGCTCTCCCTAGATAGACATAGTATCCCATGATTTGGAGGTAAATACCCCTTTTCGTAGAGCCCCCACCAAAAGTTTTGAACATTTTATCAAGGAAGTTGCATACTATTATGGAAGCAGGAAGGTGGTCATAATATAGGTTGGGAGTTGCTAAAGCAACTAAGGGATATGACTTGCCTTCCATCCTGCTATCTTGCTTTGGGATTTGTCTACAATCTCAGCCCAAGTTTTGTTTTTTGACCTGCCTATGAAGATTGTCTGAATGGCCTGCAGGGACAAAGTTTTGATGAAATACTAGATTTGATAGGATTAATATTTTTTGCTTTGACAATTGATTGGAAAGTGTTCAAGATAGTTCCAGCCTCTTGTTTTGTTGGATGACCGAATACGATCTCATCAGATTGAGGTTGCTACTCAATGTGATATGGCTGAAGCAGATTTGCTTACTTCAATGCTGTGCAAACACAGTTGATCCATTCCTCGAGTAGTAAACTTGAAAACTTGCAAGAACTTCTGATCCAATGATTTAAAGAAAAGGTGAGAGAGGATCACCTGTCTTAATCCTCTAGAAGACTTGATGAGACCGAACAGGCTTCCATTTAGCATGATGGCATACATGGGCATGGAAATGCACTGGTGGATCCAGTTGATACATGTGTCTTTGAAGCCAAAGTTTTTGAGAACTTTCAAGATAAAGCTCCATTTCATCTTGTCGTAGGCTTTTTCCATATCCACCTTGACTGCCATTAGGCCCCCTGTCCCTTTTTTGTGTTTCATTATGTGGAATATTTCATGGGCCAAGATGGAATTGTCTTGGATGAATGCAAATTGTGTTGGAGAGAGAATCTTATGGAGGACTGTTTTGGCTAGGATATTACATATTACCTTATAAATGGCATTGCACAGTTAGGTTGGTAGTGGCTTGCTGTGGTGGAATTTTTGGTTCAATGAATTATGTGTATGGTTGAGCTCGTTTAACAGGCAACCGCTTCTGAAAAAATTCTTGATTGTTGCTGTGATGTCATTTTTGACAATTTGCCGGTAGGGCTTGTAAAACAAAGCCGCAGTGCCATCTAAGTCTGCTGCCTTTGTTGCTCCCATTTGGAAAGATAACTTTTCTATTCTCCTCGTTGTTAGGAATTGAGTAGGGCATTCCATTGTCCATAGTCTTCCTGAGTGATTTCCTCCCTTAAAATCTCATCAAGGTTATTTGGAGTTGGTGGGTTTGTTGGTTGTCTGAGATCTATGCCAGGTTTGAGAAAAATCACTTGCGTTCACTCTCCATCGGATGATAGTGGATAAATGAAAGAGTTTAAATTGAGATCTCGACTCATCAACCAAGTTACGCTTGAATTTTGTTTCCATTGAGCTCATCTCGCTTCAATTGTTCTTGTAATTCTGACTGGAGTTGGAGTTCCTTGGACTTGTTTTCAGTCGTTGGGTCTTTATCCTGGATCTGGTTTGTGTTTGACCAAAATATTCATTGTTCCACAACCTGAGTGCCCTTTCGAACGTACGAATTGTAAATTTTACCATAGATGTTGAAGGTCCCTCTGTATCTCAATCCTATGAACTGTATCTCAAGTCTGAGAATAGATCTTTGGTCTTCCGTTGTCACTTAATGATGATCTAGTTTTTGCAGAAGTTTCTTTGCTATCATTTTTTCACTTATTTCATTTTTCAACTCTACAATCAGAGAACTGGAGTATCCTTTTCGAGGGAAGTAAAGCAAGTTGAGAAATGTTTGTGAAGAGGACAACAGATATGGGCAGAAATGATTTATTGAGGGTGTCACTTTGGAAGCCTTTTATAGACTTGTGCAGTTTGTGAGTAAGACATGATCTCTGTATAGGATATAGCAGTGCAATGCCAACACATGGTACACTGTATTTTATGTCTCTGTTGTCTATCCTCTGCAAATACTGAACGATTTTGCTAGAACATTTATTAGAGCATACTTAGAAATGTATTTATGAAAGATCTCTTGGTTCTTTTCTCTCTTTTGGGAACATCCCATTACACAATAAACTTGGTGTTAAAGGAAACGAAGAAGAATCATAAAAAAGGTTGTATTAATTGCGCCTACCATGGACTAGGCTAACTAGGGGTGGAGGTTGCAAGTGAGTAGATATTTTAATCCTCTCTTTGCATATGTTTTTTAGGCCTATTCCACTTCAGTA
Source organism: Juglans regia (assembly GCF_001411555.2). Lineage (NCBI taxonomy): Eukaryota > Viridiplantae > Streptophyta > Magnoliopsida > Fagales > Juglandaceae > Juglans > Juglans regia. The sequence continues at coordinate 24,059,015 of NC_049913.1, read as the reverse complement.
ATCCAAAAAACAGTCCATGAAGGTCCATAGAGAGGAAACTGGGTCGAGAACTCTCATGCATTTTTCAGAGTTTCACCTTGTCTTTGATAATTCCCTATTTATATCATGTGTGGATCATACAAGCTGAGACCTGAAGAATTTGAATCAAAGCAGTCATCTGAATTCTCTGTATCTCTGGTTCATGTGTTAGATTCTGTTCGGACAATCTTGTTTCTGTGTCCTTATCAATATTTGTACCCCATAACTAAGTTTAACTGATAGAGAGAGATAGGGAGGAGAAAACTGGAGATTTCTTTATTAACTTTGATAAATTCATTTGTATTCTATTCTTTCTGCTGTTATGGCACTTTCATATCTTGCGTTTCCTTAATCTTGTTAACTGTTTATCTCAGAGAAAAATGTGTTTCCTCCTGTTTAAGTTCTTTCGTGTGCAGCCACTGGCAGGCCAACACTCAATCTGGAGAGACGTTTAGATCATGATGGACATCCTCTTGCCATTACCACCGCTGATGCAGTTGCAGCAGCAGCAACTGCTCCATGGAATTGGAGAGAGACCCCTGGAAATGGTAACTTTGCTGTTAAATGCGACTTTTTTTTTCATCACTTTCTTTTACTCAAAAAAAAAAAAAAAAAATTGTAATCGCTTTTTGTCTATCGATGAGTGCCCTCCACCTGACATGCTCAAGTGAGTGTGATCAAGGCCCAGTACTATGAATCATGGGATCTTCACTCGTTTTTTCAAGTGGACAATACAAAACTAATGACATCTCTATGTTAATGCTGTTATTCTCTGTTCCCTTTTTTGGCAGGTGGGGAGAGTCAGTCATATTGTGGAAGGGTCATATCAGTCAAGTGGGGGGATTACACTAGAAGAATTGGTATTGATGGCACTGCAGAAGCCATCAAGGAGGCAATTAAATGTGCTTTTGGGTTAAGAACTAAACGCTCCTTTTGGTTGGAGGATGAGGACCAGATAGTCCGAAGCCTTGACCGGGATATGCCTTTGGGGAATTATATGCTTCATCTTGATGAAGGTACAGTGATCTGTGCATGATGAAAAAAATATGTTGAAAGGTGGTAGTTTTTTCTTACTGGAATTAATTATCATAACCTGTCTTTGTCCCACCCTTCAAAGATCTCTATATTGCTAATATGAAATCTTTTTGTTCTAACCAAGTACGTACACTACAGCCATATGCCTGGCATAATGAAGTACTTATAAGAGGTATAGATTGTAACTTGGTTGATGAGTTGATGTAATTTTTTTGTCCCCTTTTTGTACAAGTTTTTGCTAAGCATTTTTCTTTTTCTCTTTTTTCCCCTTTCTTTTTGGTTGGGGCTAAGCAGAAAGGTTGAACTCCTAATTGCAGGATTGGCAATAAAAGTGTGCCTTTATGACGACACTGAAGAGAAGATTTTTTACACTGAAGATGATTACCGTAGTTTTCTGTCCAACCGGGGCTGGTCATGTCTGAGGGAGTTTGATGGGTATAGAAACATCGATAATATGGACGATCTTCGGCCTGGTGCAATATACCGTGGCATGAGTTGAAGACAGGTACGTCATCATCATCGTCATGGGGATTTCGTTACTCTGTTTCAATCTTGATGTAGGTTCGTCACTGGTTCGAAACAGTCTTGCTCAGTTGTGTATAAATGTTATTCCCCCCACTTTTATTTGCTTCAATGCAGTGGAGGGAATTTGTTGTGCTGTTTCTTGATACAAGCGCTGTACTAATCAAGAACAATGTTGCTCAATATGCATATGTTCATAGGACATGGAAAAGCCCATTACAAATCTGTAAATATTTTACTATTCAACACTTAAGTCTGAGTATTCTAAGAGCTAAGGCAGTTCTAGGGTTTCCCAAACCATCTTCTTCTATACCTTGAAATATAGTAATAAACGTACTTGTCTAGCAAAAATAGAACATGTTTCAAGCATGGACAATTTCTGAAAGCATGAAGGACTTGGATCAATTTATTCTTTTGATAAACTTTTCAAACCTTATAATGAAATGAGAAAGTGATATTTCAAATTCCAGGGAATGTACTAGGTCATCTACTTGTCCTAAAGCCAAACTCCGTGGGTCATCAAGTAACACTGAAAGAGATTGATTTTTTGGAGCCTCCTTTCTAGATACAAAGTTCATGACTTCTCTCTCGAATGCTTACATGAAGGGAACAACCTGGGAAAACTAATAGATATAGATCTGGAGTGCCTTATTGATGTATGATATGGTGATTTCCTGAGACTTAGAGCTGCCATTGATGTGGTGAATTCTTAGTCCATGTTTGGGAAGTGAGAATCTCATCTCAAATATTTTCATATTTTCCTTGTCAAACATCACTCAATCCACAAAACACTTTTTAATTTCAAATTTTCAGTTTTTTCATCTAATCATTACCTATCACACAACTTTTCCAAATTTTTGAATAATAATAAAAAAAAAAAAAATACAATTTTTTAAAATTTCAAAATAAAAATTATATTCAAAAAAGTTTTTAATTTATAATTTTTTTATATTTAACATTTTCTCTTTCTTTTTTCAAAAGCTAATAAAATATCTTAATTCAAACCATTTCACTATTATTTACAGAATTATCATATTATCTCTCATTACTTACCCAAACATGCCCATAATCTCCTAAGTTTAGTTTGGTTCTGGTTTCCTCTCGAAGAAGGCTACTCTCAGGGCTCAACCGAAGCACGGACGTCTATGTGAGTTCTACTCTTTTTCAGTGGCTGAATCGAACATAAACAATAAAGGAGATTTCAAGCTCTAAAAACATGTGAAGCTCAGTCTAATAATGTGTTTGATGCATTTTTCTGTCGAGGTTGGAAGCTAACAGGCCCACTGAGGGGTTGGACGGTGGTCCAATAATGGTTGGAGCACTAAGATCTAAACAGTAAATAAAAAAAGATTAACATTAAGATTTACGTGATTTGACATTATGTGTACGGGTCTTTTACTGTACAGGTGCACACTTTTACCTAACATCAATAATGAAAAATGGGAAGATGAGGAAAATGTCTATATTTTCCTAATTTCACTTGTATTTATGCACACTCTCGGTGCACACTTGTCTCGTAAACTAATTTCATGATCTACTTACACAATGTGTTTCATGTATCAACTTTGAAGAAGAGTTTCGGAGAAAAACAACCAGTAATTATGAAGTCCAATGAGATTTAGCTTCAACACAACTTGTCTTCCGATTCCTTAACAGGAGTTAAGGAATCGGAATATACCCCTAGTGAAAGTGCTCTGGAACAACCCGGAATTCGAAGAAACAACTTGAGAATGAGAGGATACAATGAAAAGTGAATATCCCCATTTGTTTGTAGCTTAAGAACCTTTAATTATGTGATATGTGTATTGGATGTATGCATATGCCGCGATTGTGTTATTCTATAAGAAATTGTCTGTTTCGTGCTTGCATGTTAAGTATGCACCTATTGTGGACCTATGACCCTTGAAACGGGGAATGACACGAACTAGAAGGACCAACCTCTTGTGTAAAAAAAAGTAGATCTCACTGATAAAATATAGTGTTTTTTTTACATTTTTTTAGGTGGGGTCGATTTTTTTAGAGGAGATGATGATGATGTTGTATGTCTTATCTATTTGAGACTTGTACAATCAAATCTATTTAAAAAAATATATTAATTTTTTTTCTTTGAATTCTCCAAATATTTTCGATAAAAAATTATTTTGAATGCATTTTCTATGATGAAATAAGTTACACTTTCAACAACAAATTAAACAACAAATTAATGATTAAGGAAGTATTTTTTTAATGATGTGAATTTTTTATTTTTTTTAAAAATGTTTATGATGATGATTAAAAAAATACATAAAAAAAATAAAAAAATAAAAAAATAAAATGCACCATTCGGGACATCTTTCGAGGCAAGTTTACGATGACTGTAGCACCACTCTTTTGGGATCGATTGAGGAAAATAAAGAGGGATGGATATATTACTAGATATAAAGAAACTATTTACAAGAGAAACAATCTTCATATCTGGCAATTACTTGCCTTGACAAACGTGGAATATTCTAAAAAATAAAAATTACTTATCTACTAAAAGTCTAAAAGTTCTAAAGTATTACTACCATATATATATATAGATTTACTACCATATATATATATAAGTATTAATTAGTATTACTACCATATATTAAAGATATTATTTTATTTTGCACTTAATTTAGATTCAACAAGAAGACATTCTATAAGATTTGATGATACAAGAGAAACAAGATGAAAATGATTTAAAGAGAAACAATGCACTATTCTGAGATGGCAATCTTCTTAGATGGCAAATTCTGAAAAAGGAAAAATTACCTTGGATATCATATCTCTCATTAATGATATTATGATGGAAAACGAATCAGCCAGAGAAAGCAAGCAAGCAAGACAATGCGCGCATTGCATTTCTTCTACAGCCCACACACACACAAAATAAATGGACATTTTATTCAAAATGTGAATAAAAGATTCACAATATCCACTCAAGTCAACAAGGGGGAGGAAAAAGCACAAACAAACAAATTGGCAACAAAGCAAGTGTTGAATGAATGAATCTCTACTGCTCGTCCCATTCGTCGTTCTTGTACGAAACAAGCGTGTCAACCTTGTGAATCTGCACAACCCACCAAAAAATGACTTTTCCAACCAGAAATTCTCGTCTCAATCAGATAAAATAATATATACAAGTTCATGGTGTGTGTCTCTCTCACCTTGGTATCAAATGAATGCAATTTGACCATTTGTGGATTTGCTATGAGTTTGGGGTCGCTCTCAATCCAAGTGAATGGGACTGCAACGTCTTTATCAGTGTATGCCAACACATCAAACACACCTATAAAACAAAGGAATTTGATTTGAATAATCACAAAGAATAATCGAAATTAGAGTGGAAGAAAGTCCCAAGTCTTTTGTACATGGTTCGTCGAGGCATGGCAAGTAGGTAATGCTTGAAGCAATCTGCCGCATGATAGCTTGAATCTCTCTCATGATTTCCTTGTCACTCTTCTCCCTTGAGACACTGAAACATATCAAAGAATACAAAACAATGAGAATGATCGGTGATTTCTTAGCACAATGAAGAAAAAAGTTAAATTACTTACCCCTTCTCAACAACCTCGCTATCCGTCTCGATGCTAAAGTTCCACCTTTCTAGGACCTCATTGGTAGCCTTGCTCATTATTACAAGAACAATCCTCTGTAACTTTCCAGCTTCCAGCCATTCTTTTTACAAGAAATCCAAACAGTTCGGTCATTGAATTTGGACTGATGGAAACATAAAACTGATGCATGGATGCTCACAAATTGGAAGAGAATCAAACCCAACAACAATAATATTGATGATGATGATAATAAATCTTATTTCTCATTTTTTTGATATTCAGAAAGTGGGAAACAGAATGTTCGTGTTACCGAGGTTAAAAATTTAATCAAATTAGTATCCAACAGTCATAAGCTTTTGGATTAGAAAAAATCTATTCATTATCCATTTTCTTATCATCCTCTCATCATTTCATAATGTGATATTAGATGATAGGTTCACATATAAAATATAATAAATAGTCTCAAATCATCTAATACCACATCATGGATGATAAGAGAAACGATGAGAAAATGGACAATGAGCAGAATTACTCGTTGGACTAATAGTTGGATCTTTAACAGTATGTTAAGCCAAATCGTTCGGGGTTCAAATGAAAGAAACTGTCATGTCTTTTTTCAGTTACTAGAATAACATACAATCAGCCCAAAAAAAAAAAAAAAAAGCGCCTGAAGTTTTGTAGTTGGATATTTTCCCCTTTCCCAACAGTTGATTTGTATTCAAACTGAACACTGCCGGAAAGGAAGAACATACCGGAAAGCTGAGCGGTTAAGTTGGCAACGAAGGATTTGACACCCTCATCCTGAGTAAGCAGCATTGGAAGCCCATATTTTTTTACCTTGACAAAACTTTCTTCCGGATAAACTCCCCGATTATAGAGAATACTGCACAATTTTCAAGACTTAACATATATACGTCTTCAATATTAAACTGAAAAAGGCAACGTTAAAGAAAGGAAGAAGAAATTTAATACCCAATGTTGTTACCTGTTTGCAGCATACCCTGAAAGAGTAATTGCCAAAAAACACAAAAATCAGCCAACATTTATAGGAAACCTCAATACAAATAGAAAAATCGGAAAGTAAGTTAAAAAGAAAAAAAAAAGGGGATCTAAAAGATGTATAAGATACGATGAAATATACCAAAGAACTCGCTGGCAATTGCCGCTGAACCTCGAAGGGTGATGATATCTTTAGCGACTGTTCTTGAAGCCATAAAGAACCTTTCTGTGAATAGATGTTTTGGGCTAGGAGAAAACCAACTAATCGAGATTTGTACAAGAAAAGATCGGTAGCAGAAGAGGCAATTGTTCAAGATCAGTAAAAGAAGAGCGAAGCGCACAGACTAAGGTTTCTCTTTTTCTTTTTTTCAAATTGATCGGTACAAAAAAATTGGATAATTTTTGTAAGGGTTTCTTTTTGTTCAATCTTGCAAAAAAAAAAAAAAAAATGGTGAGAGCTCTATTAGTTTAAAGATCAAAGGGAGGAAGGGTTTTGTTCATTCAAAGAAGATGCTAAACACGAAGATCGCGAAAGACTAAAGGCTGTGCAGAAATAGATTATAGTCTATGAAGAAATGGTAGCAAAAGCTGGCAACGGCCACTTCCTTTTAGCCTCTGGTTCATTATCGAGGCCAACGGTAACATTTTGAATTTGCGCCTTTAACGGTAGCAAAGCGGAGCGGACTTTCCATTGCATTTGCTGTGTGCATAGCATCACGGTACGTGCGTGTGCACACGATCTTGCCCTTGTCAACATTTTTTTTATTATAAAATTGTGAAATATTTTATTTAAGTTCTAATCTTACAAAATGGATGGGTTACGTTACTCATCATCCCACACTATATATTATATATATTTTAAAATTTTTTATATTTATTTTTTATTTTAATTTATTTTTATTAAATTAGTTAAGTTATTCTACTCATCATTCATACACTACATGTTATAAGAAAAAAATTAAAAGATATGTGGTGCATGGTGTGTAGGATACTAAATATAATAATACTTTTTATTATAAGATTGATATAATGTACTACATTAAATTACGTTAGCGTGTAAATATTTTATATAAGATTTGTGTATGAATTTAATGCTTCTTTTTTGCATCCCAAACTATGATTATTTTTTATTTGTTTATCTATCCAATTGACTGAATAAATAGAATCTTTGTTTCTTTAGAGAAATAGAAATGAAATAAAGTTTACATGAATCTTACAAAATAAAATTTAGATGATAACATTTATTTATTTATTAAAGAGTTGGGGCCACATGTCTAAGAGTGACCACTCCTCAATTTTATTCATAAACCCTCACTTATAGTGGATGAATACTGTGATTATAACAATACACTTGGAAGATTACAAGATATGAATAAAAGAACACCCAAAACCCAAGTGTCAAAAACAACCTTATACTCTATAACCAAAATCCAACAAGAACATGAAAAAATATTATAAGAAAAACAACAACAAACAAAATTAAGCAAATCTAACATGAGGAAGACCCATTTTGTTCGTCTTCAACATTTCTTTTAGTAAATGTGGAAGTAAAGAGAAATCCTCCCATATAAATCCACATGAGCATTGCCTTGTCTATACACATGAGAAATATAATAGTTCAATATTCCAAGAATCTCACGAATTTCTTCCCAGAAATATTCAAAAAACCATAGACTACAATGAGATTTTAGCACCCACTGGAAAACAATTATAGAATCAAGCTCAATATCAACATTAATTAGATTTAGGCTTTTCACAGTCCGTAATCCAAAAGGAGCCCCATCCCTTCGGCATAGTTACTTGATCCGATGCCAATATGTTCTGCAAAACATCTAATCAACTTCCCACTATGATCTCTTATTACCCTTCTAGCACCCAAACGGCCCAGATTGCCTAATGAACTGCCATCCACATTTAGCTTCACACGATCTTGAATAGGTTGAAGCCACTTGACAATGTGCATAGATTTTGTTTTCGGTGGTTTAATAGGAATATTGAGGCTTTGTAAAATAACCTCATCATCATGAGATATTGTGGACGTACCTGCTTTCAATTTTTCAACCACTCGTCCGATCTAATATAAAATCTCCTGCCAAACTGCACTAATTGAGTTGTAGAGACCTTCCATACGACATTTACATCTTCTAATCCAGAGTCGCCAGGTGATAATCATAGGAATAAATCCCAAAAGTTGGCCAAATTGAGAACGCTTAGAAGCTTACCGAACCACATGGAAATAGTGTTATGCCAATCTTGCCTAGGAACATAATTCAAACAAACAAGCACAACGGCTTTCTTCCATATCTCTTGAACAAAATCCCCGCCTGCCAAAGCATGGTTTTGATCTTCATAGCCGCCATTAACACAACAATCACACTTGGAGGCAATGTAAATGCCCACCTTTCTCAATGAATCATCAAGACTTAATGGAAAATTGAAAGCCTTCCAAACAATAATAGAAATATTATGAGGCAAAATAGAAATCCAAACCCAGGATGACCACTGTACCTTGGGAGATCGAACTCTCAGAATGTCCCATGCATTATGAGTAGAAAATTTACCATCAGAATTACCTGTCCACACTAAAATGTCTTCCCCTACTTTAGCATTACAAAGCGTACGGAGAATAACAACCGAATGTCTCTCCCCAATTAATCTTTGAATCAAAGAGACATCCCACCCAGACTCCACTCTACAGTCCTTCACTCTAAGCTTTGGACAATCAGAAATGAAAACTATTCACAAAGTGGGCCCTCCTCAAGCCAATTGTCCCTCCAAAAGGAAATATTGCCATCCTTTAGTTTCCATTTGGAGTTTTTTAGAACCTCTGACATGCAAGACATAATACTTTTCCAAAATCTACTTCATTTTGCTTGGTGGACAAGAGAAATATGATTATCTATTATGTATTTGCCCCGAAAGAAATTCGACCATAAGGAGTCCTCCTTAATGACTTTCCAAGCAAACTTCATATGAAGAGATTTTTGAACCTCTTTGAGGTCCTTTATACCTAACTCTCCCTCTTGACAAGGCTTGCTAATATTCTGCCAAGAACACCAATGTTTCTTTGGTTTGCCCTCCCTAGCACCCCAAAAGAAATTTGACATACATTTTTTAATCATGGTTAGGACTGATGAAGGAGCATGAATAATAGAGAGAGTGTGAATGGGAATACTTGCAACAATATGCTTAATAAGTAAGATCCCCATTAGACAAAAACTTATTTTGCCAACCCCCTACTCGGCGTCGAATCCTGCTCACCAGATCATCAAGATGAATAGCCTTAAGTCTTCTAGATATAATAGGAATGCCAAGATACTCGAACGATAAAGTACCCTTAACAAAACCAGTAATACTAAGAGTAGATCTTCTCCTATGCAAAGATATCCTCTTGGAAAAAATAAAAGAAGATTTAGCTTTACTCACTATTTGGCCCGACCAATCTTCATAGAGCTCTAAAATCTTAGAGATGGACTTCATAGATGCTTTATTCCCATTTGCAAAAATCACAATGTCATCGGCATAAAGGAGATGAGAGACAATAGGCGTACCTCGAAGGTGATAGAAAGGCAATATCTTGCCATCCAAAAAGGCTTTTTTAATCATGCGATAAAGAATCTCCTCCACCATAATAAAGAGATATGGCGAGATCGGATCGCCTTGGCGTAAACCTCGCCCAGCTGGAAAAAAACCTTTTGAAACTCCATTCATCACTACAGAGAACCACAGAGAACGAATACATTGATTTATAAGACCACAGGCCATTTCCGAGAAACTCAAGTATTTAAGAAGATGTAAAAGAAAATCCCAGTTGATACTATCATAAGCCTTGGTAATATCAATTTTCAAAACCACATTGCCCCCCGATGAGGCTTATTAATATTGTGAATCATTTTATGAGTCAAACTTATGTTATAAAAAATACTTCTTTCAGGAATAAATGCACCTTGCTCTAGAGAGATAAACTTGGAGAGAAAAGGCGAAAGACGTCTAACTAGAAGTTTGGAACAAACCTTATATATCACGGTGCACAAACTAATAGGTTTGAACTTATCAAAACCCGTTGGATGATCTATCTTTGGAATAAGGACCAAAGACGTAGTCAAATAGTATCTTGGGAGAGAGGTACCTTTAAAGAAATCTTGAATCACATCAACAACATCTTTACCAACAATATCCTAATAAGAACGGAAAAAACCCAAGCCAAATCCATCAGGACCTAAACTACTATCAACCGGGATAGAGAAAATAGTCTCTTTTATTTCTTGGATCGAAGGGAGCTTACAAAAATCAATATTATCAGGTTCAGAGAACATCAGGCTTACCAAATGAGACAAATTCGGGAGCTGACCACCTTGTTTAAAAGCAAGAAAATCAGCAAAATAATTCACAGCCTCATTGTGAATGTCTTATGGATAAATAAGCCAACGACCATCTCGGAGAGACATCTCATGTACCATAGTGTTATTCTGACTCTTCAAGGCTCGGAAGAACTGAATATTAGGATCACCATTCGACAACTAGTTTTGTTTGCATTGTTGAGCTAATCGAGTGGATTCCCTTTGTTGCCATAAATTTAACTCCAAGCAAGAAATCAATAAATCACTTTCATCACCTTTGGAGTACCCATGCTGTAAGGCTTCCTCTAGATTTTCAATAAGAGCCTCTAGTAAATTGATGTTAAGGTCCGTTCACCCAAAAGATGTTTTATTCCATGCACTCAAACAACCCTTAGTCTTTTTAAGCTTCCGAACTAGTCTAAACAACCCCTTATCATTAATATCATCATCTTCCCAAGCTTTTTTGACACAATCAAAAACTTTTTCATGTGAAATCCACATTTTTTGAAATTTAAAAGAGGGGAACCCATATCGAGCCATCACCTTTTCCATCCAGATTATAATTGGAGCATGATCAGAGTTGGTCTGAGGTAAATATTGCATGTGCACACAAGGAAAATTCACAATAGCTGCCGAGTTCAGTAATGATCTGTCTAATCGCGCCCAGTTATGTGAAAAGCCAGAATGACCATTACACCATGAAAGAGAATTGCCAGAGGACCCCATTTTTTATAATCCCACCGAGTCAATGAAAGAATTGAACTCTTCCATAGCTAAAGGCGATCTATGTCGACCTCCTCAACTTTCAGAATCCACTTGAATAATGTTAAAATCCCCATAAATGAGCCAAGAAGACCCACTCGGAATATTAGTTGCTAAAGTAGCCCAAAGTTCTCTACGGTCTATATGCGTACATCGAGCATATACAAACGAAATGCAAATCAATTTCCCAGCTTTTGACTATTCCACTGAAATGAGTTGAGAGCCCTGATGAAGAACTTTGAAATTTGAGGCCTCCTTCCATAGAACCCATAATTTTCCATTCTTAGTTTCATTAGAAATACCATTCAACAAACAGAGAGACCGCTGAAGACTCCACATTCTACTATCAGACAAGAAGGGCTCAATAATAACAATAATACCAAGTTTAAATTTACGAACCAACTTACGAAGCCTCATCTTAGAGGTGCCAAGACCTCTTAAATTCCAATACAAAATGGAGCTTAAATTTGGGAGGCTTGCTTCGGGACTTGGTAGAACTCCTTAATTGTGTAACTTTCCCACCCTTGATTTGCTTCTCAGTATCAGAGGCATAATTTTTTCCTTTTGCTATCTGTTTTATTTTATCATCCAGATCATTTTCAGAGCCATCACATATATGGACATCATTCTCTAGCCCATCTCCAGAACAAGACCCCTCTTCAATGATGTCTTCAACTAGTTGCACAAAGTCACCCTCAGCCTCAGGTAGAATTTCCACAACCCCCCTTGCCTTATTACTTTCAAATGAAGAAATCTCCATAAAAAAACAGGGATCAAGGTCAAAACATGATCAACAGAGATAGCAACATCTACCTCATCAACATTCTTAGAGCACTCCCAATGGCTCTTGTAAAATAGAGTTTTCTTCAAAATATAAATAAATGTTGTTAAAAGAGGACTCTATCAGATTTTGTATTTTACAAATATTTTACATTTTGATACAGTGATGCCTCTACATCTACAGAATCCTGTTCATGCATGTAAACTTTTTTAATTAATTTCTCTTCCCTCCTCGTCCTTGTTTTCACATTCCTCTATATTTATTTTCTTTTCTTTTCAGACCCTCTCTCTCTTTCGCACGCTTTCTCCATTGCTTGGCGCCAAAGACAGAAGCAGAGCCTTCTTCCTCGACTATGCTCGCTGCTTCCATCACTGATCATCCAGCTTGCTTTCATTGTTGAGGTAAATATTAGAATCTCTCTCTGTCTCTCACTTTCTCCAAAATGCATGAAAGCTTGAATTTTTTCTTCTTAGAATATGGTTGTAGGAGTTTGCGTGGGAATTATACCGATTCACAAAACATATAGGTGAAATCTGTTTGCTTTTTTGGAATCTCTCTCTCTCTCTCTCTCTCATCTCCAAAATGCAAGAAAGCAGAAATTTTTTCGGAGCAGTTTGTTCTCTCAACGATTTGGTTTCATTGCCTTTTCTCAAGGTATGACTCTTGCTATACGAGTTTGAGTACCACAAAAAAACTTCCTCAGATGAAAAAAAATTGTTTATTTCCCTTGCTATTAATATAATTGATTGTTTCTGCAGTATTTGATTGACTTTCTGCAATCTCATAGCCCACTACCACCTCAAGAAATGAAAAAAAAAACAACTAGCTCTGTTTTTATGTATAAAAAAAAGATTTTATCTTGATCCCTAATGTTCTAAACAGATACTGACTTACACGATTGAAATAGAAAAAATCTATTGATCTAAAAAGATACAAAATATTAAATTAAAAGTAAATATGTGATGTGGTTTTGAAAATTTTGTTTTACATGGAGAAAGGGGGCACCATTCTCCATGTAAATATGAACAACGTAGAATATATGACAAAGGGGGCACCATTCCTATACAATATGATCATGACTGAGTCAATCAATTCTCTATTTCGGTCATACGTACTTCAGAAAAACAATAAAAAGAGTGTTCTAAGAGATTCTAAGAC